>NW_028318883.1:1042500-1342500 GCF_062004578.1 Staurois parvus
AAAGAATACTAGATGCTATATTTGGTGGCCGTTTCAGACCTGTTAAAAAAATCAAGATGGAATAGCCAATATGCGTATACAGTAGAATCTGGGTCATTGGGGGGGGGGGGGGGGCGGGCAAAGCTCCTTGATGCACTTTGGAAACAAGGGCTGGCCTGTGTAATTTTGATCCAATAGAAGAGCTAATTACTGAAAATGTTAATGCGTGTCCGATAGGTGAACACACAGTGCATCGCAGTTGGTTGCTTATGGGGCCTGCAGACGTAGACCGGTCAGGGTGTCCATGTTGACCAGCAGCCACATCCAAAAGTGCCTACAATGGGCACGTCAGTATTTTAATATGCTTTTGCAGACATCGGTTTACACTTTGACATTAAAGATTTTTTTTTTGTTTTTGTGACCAGTGAAACAAAAAAACAAATTATATCTTTTCAGTGATTCACTGTTTTATGCCAAAAGCTTCCAAGTGGGTGAATGCTCTTAATATGTACAGTTTAAGTAGTCTTGGGAATAAGTCATCAGTCAGAGCATCTACATGAAAAGATTGATGAAAACATTTGCAATTTGACTGCCATCTTCTAAACCATTTTAAACGTTAACTAATTTTTTTTTCCTCCTTCCAGATGTGACAGCAATTATATTTGTGGTAGCCAGCAGCAGTTATAATATGGTGATCCGAGAGGACAATCAGACCAACAGACTCCAGGAAGCGCTAAACCTCTTCAAAAGCATCTGGAACAATAGGTATACGCGTCTTTTCTCTATAATATTTTAATGGGTTTTCTAGTGGTGTGAACAGGTAGGAGTTATGCATTTCTTTGTATGTTTCTATGATTTCATAGCAATGGGCCTCCTTATTTAACCACTTCAGTACTGGACACTTTCACCCCCTTCCTGTCCAAGCCAATTTTCAGCTTCCAGCGTTGTCGCACTTTGACAATTGCGTACTCATTGAACACTGTACCCAAATTACATTTGTATAATGTTTTTCACACAAATAGAGCTTTCTTTTGTTGGCATTTAATTACCACTGGGCTTTTTATTTTTTTGCTAAACAAAAAAAGACCAAAATTTTTTAAATTAAGTTCTTAAAAGTTTCTGTTATAAAATGTTGCAAATGAGTCATTTTTCTTGTCTGATGTGCGTTGATGAGGCTGCACTGAAAATCGGGGCGCTGATGAGGCTGCAGTGATGAAAGAAAATAAGGGAGCAATTCACAGTGCATGGTTTAAAGCATCACTTTTTCTCGTCCATCGAGGGACACAGAGTATTTAACGATCATATTATACTGCTTGTTTTTTTCTTTGCCCTGTTTGCGTTTTGTTTTTTGTGTTGCCCACCCCTCAGGAGGACATACAAAAGGTTTAAGGGCTTCCTGTGCCCTTAAACAGACGAGAAAGAAATATAGAATTTTTCATGCATGGTCTGAATTAAACGTTCAGTTCAGCCAAAACTGCTGATGCCATTTTTGGTTTAACCCTTTGAGGACCGTAATATTTGGGAACGCCAAAAGAATCAATTTTTTTTGTTTTTAAAGTTTGTACACTTCAGTTGCTGTAACTAAGCCATTTCATGAAATAATTGGCAAAAAGCTAGATCCATTTGTTGTTTGTTGATAAGAATTAATATTTTGACTCAAACCAAAAAAAAAAAAGTTTTAAGTTCTTAATCAGATGATACAGGCAATTAAAAACATGGGACAAATACGTCCCTTGGTCCTCAAAGGGTTAAGCTGGAGAGTTAAATCTCTTGATAAGTTCTTTATCGTTTGAATGACTGCTTTGACAAACCACTCACACACCACTTTATAAATATGAGCTGTAGTTTTTCATGGGTGTGTTCTCAGCCGTGTTAACTTGAAGCACAAAAAAGCAGGTGTCCTGACCCCCCGTCAGATGCCCCATTGACCAGTTTTGAGCTTGCCTGGTAAAGTGGTCCCTTATCATTAGAGTAGGATCTTCCCGGTGTCTGGAGACTACTGGTTTTCATGTCCAAAGAACCCCAGCAGGAGATGAGCATAGATCATGACCATACCATTGTGTTGTGATTTGCATAATGGGCTACCCCGATTTGTCTCTGGAAATATTTTGAATGTCTGCAGATGCCTCGCAGTTCCTACTCACAGGAACTGTGGACACTGAGAGATGAAGTATACCTGCAGGTTTGTTGTAAGACTCAATTCACATCAGCATTTAGCAGAACCTTTATACCATGCTACTCTGTATTCGTAAAACCTCCTGGGTGTTCATACCACGTACAGCACAGCAGGAGAAATTGAGCTTGCTCAAATGTATCCTAGGGCACAGTACAGATAACTTTACAAGCTAAATATCTTCCTGTATTTCACTGAAAATTGCATTCCAAACGTTTGACTGCATTTTTTGCATTGTAGGTGGCTACGGACAATTTCAGTCATTCTCTTCTTGAATAAACAAGATCTACTTGCTGAGAAGGTTTTGGCTGGAAAATCGAAAATCGAGGACTACTTTCCAGAGTTTGCTCGTTACACCACCCCAGATGATGGTATGAGTTTATCAGTGTTTGTTAAATTATAGACATGGTTTTGGCATAATGGGTGGGTAAAGTTTGCCAAACAGGTGTTATGTGGGGGATTTTTTTGGCAAGTCTAAGGGCCTTTGTGAACAGGCGGCTGTTCTTGTCAAAATGTTTTTTTTCTGCATGCAAGTCATTGGGAATGCAAAAGCTGCTAGAAGCAGGTCAATGCAGCTTAGTGCAGCTCAGGATGAGGTCAACTGCAGGTCGAATTCACCAGTCAGAGAGCTGTGATCTCAGAAGCTTCCCAGACATATCTCAAATACAAGCGGAATGCACCTGAAAGCAAGCTACATTGGCCCATCAACATACCCCTTGTAATACGTAGAGGTTATGCAATATATGGGCAGGGGTACTACAAGTCATGCAGCTCAAAGAGAAATAGGCCCGATTTTAGCCCTGACAGAAACAATTGAGTACTGTCCATGATACTTTTTTTTTATTTGCACTAACATACAGTTTTCAGGACAAGCTTTCAGGGCATGTCCCCTTCTTCAAGGTCCAAGCAGTAATACTTCACTAAGTTTTAGCCCTGGCAGAATGTCACGTTCCTGCTGTGATGTTCCTGCTGTTAAAGAGGAACTTAAAACGGTTTTAAAAAATAAAGTAAGTAGGCAGCCCCAAATACTGTAGGTGCTGATTTTTAAAGCACAAAAATCGGCACAAGGGACATACGTCAGTATGGTGTGTCCCTTGTGATGATGCCATTTCAGTTAGGTGAAATCCTTCTCTGCCCAAGCCACTCTGAGTTCTTTAGAGTCCTAGCTTGAGCATGTGGGTCTGTTGACATAGTTTGCTATGTTGCCCACCCCTCAGTTGGACTGTATTTGGATGCCCCAACGTTCTAAGAATTAAAGCCTGTCTCCTTTTTAATATATGATCAAGAAAATAGGATTTTTTGTCTTGCCTGTAAAATCCTTTACAAAACACAGACTCCCTATCATCTGTTTCTTGGGTCCACCACTACAAACTGAGGCACGCTGGTTAGTGGTGTCCTTGTCCTGTACTGGTCTACAGTTTTCTGTTTGCCGTTGTCCAGTCCTCCTATTGGTGACTGTATCACCTACCAGTATCAGAATTCTTGTGTTTCTCTAAGGACTTCAGAAAAAAGAATTTATGGAAAAAATTTTTATTTCAAAAGCCCTTGCATACATGCACATACAAATGTTAATGTGTGCGTCTGATGCATGTAATTTATAAACAAATTGTAGATTTTTTTGTGATTTGTGTGTACTAAAATTAATTTATTTTTTAATTGAAAATATAGATTCTATATGTTAATATAGAGCGTGTATTTGTAGGTCTCTAACATGTGAGTTACTGTAAATAACTATACTTTTCTCTTTAGTGTAAAGCTGGCCATATAGATAAGTCTGTGGAAATCTCCTTTAGATTGCTAAAACTATGAATATCTGAAGGCCTATCCTAACACATTTAACCAAAAAAAAAAACAGCTGTTGGCAGTTTAAAGTGGTTCTAAAAGCTCAAGGTTAAAAACCTTCCATGTCCAACAGTCCCCCTAATACTTACCTGAGCCCCATTGTGATTTAGCGATGTGCACGAGAGCCTCTGATCTCCAGGGACTCTCCCCATTCATTGGCTGAGGCAGGAGCCACAGCCAGTGAGCAAATTAGAGAGGGGGCGGGGCCAAGCCAAAGCTCTGTGTGTGAATGGACATGCAGAGCAGCAGCTCAGGAGCAGACCTGCTTGGGTGCCCCCATAGCATGCTGTTTGCTCTGGGGGCAGTTGGGAGGAGCCGGGAGTGTCGGCAGAGGACCTGAGGAGGATCTGGCTGCTCCTGGTCTGTGCAAGACCACTGCACAGAGCAGGTAAGTATGACGTGGTTTTGTTTTTTTGTTTTTGGAAACTTGCTTTTAATATCACTTTAAAGTGTTGACACCCAAAAGTGCCTGCAAATCTCTGAAACAGATTTAAGGGTACATGCACCCCAGGTACAGTAGACCTGTGTTGGGTTGCTATTCCAGCACAGTCCTACTGTAAGACCAGGCAAAATATCTTGTCCCCTACCTGGCTGGCTCACACAACCGCATTGCGGTGGCATGCGTTGAACGCAACGTGCGTCAGCCAGTAGAACGTAATGAAATGTCACTCTGTGATATTTCAATAGTTTGTTTAAAAAAAAATAGAGCAGTGTGATATACCGCGATCAACACTGCTGCGATCAACACCATATTCCACAATACACAAACTGCTGCGTTGTAACAGGCTGGTGTGAATGTACCCTTAGTGCCCTTGCTTTACAAGAAAACTAAATGGTTGAGGTAAAGTTTCAGCACATGCTGGTTGTGCCTGATGTTTACCTCCCACACATTTGTGTTGTGCAAAAGGTACTTTTTGAGCTCTGACTCTTACCAGTAAGCAGCAAAGGTTTGCTCAGAACTGCCTGGCACTAAGGGGGGGGCAAAAACTCTTCATCAGATACGCACACCTATAGGTGCCTTCTCTTCAAATCTTATATAATTTTTTTTTTTTGCCGCGGGGTTCCGCCAAAAGTTAGTGTCATTTCAACTTTGTACCCCTCATGTTTACCCTTTCAACTTTTTTTTTTTTTTTTTTCCTTCTGTTTCCAGCAACTCCAGAGCCTGGGGAAGACCCCAGAGTCACAAGGGCCAAGTACTTTATTAGAGATGAGTTTCTTGTAAGTATTACAATTTTGTTTAAATATTTACGTATAGATTTTTCACGTGTAACTTTGTAGAAGCTCCTGCTGGGTGTTGTGTCCTTAATCTGACTGACAAATGTGCCAACTTCCCAAGCCTCATGCTATTTCCAGAGCAGTAAAACTGACCCTATTCATTCTCAGTGCAAGTGACCTCACAGAGCAGGGGCTAATATGCAGTGGAGGAGTTGAACGTTAGCATAGTTCTTTAGCAGCTCTGGAAGATGCAGATTTGTAAGTGTCTGTATTTAGTTGTATGTCCATTAGTGAAAGCAGAAGTGAGTAGCTGACTATGCTGGCCACGATATATCTCATTTGCTAGATCCTAATCAACAGCCTATTCTCTTGTTAGATGGGTCAAAAAACGTAATGTATTCTTCCATATGATATGCTATTATCGCATACAGAAGTTGCATAATTAAACTCCTCTCGTGGCATGTTAGTGAAAATCCCAAAGCTGGTGCAAATCTTCATTTATTTTTTTGCTGAATTTAGTGGCTAGCTTGAATGAGGGATTTAGGACAGCTACAAAATAAAGCAATTCAAACAGCATGATGAAAAAAAAAAACACATGTAATCAGACATGCTCTTCAGTAAAAAAGCAAGTCAAAATGATCAGCAGGTCCAGACAGATGCTACAAAAATCTCATACACCCTCTTCCTGTGAAAGGCGCACTTGGACTTGCTCACTCCTGCCTTTTGAAGAGCGAGGCCACATGTCACATTAAGGGTTTCATCAGGGGCTTGAATTCATAGGAAAGGACAAGATTTGCATATAATTTCAGATGCCTTTATCATCTAGAGCAGCGGTCTCCAAACTGTGGCCCAGGGGCCTGATGCGGCCCTTTGCGTGCTTTTATCCAGCCCTTGGGAGCATTATTCTCCCAACCCCCTATTCCTCCAGGTGGTACTAACCGTTCCTGCCACTGACACCAGGACATATTCTGCTCCCAAGGGTTTCCAGCCCCCCTAAAGTGTGAAGGACCGTAAACTGACCCTTTGTTTAGACGGTTTGGAGAGCCCTATACGTGGTATTTGAACTGCCTATGTTTGTGAGTGGTGGACTGGAATAGCCAGTAAAAGTTGGCTATTTAAAAAAAGCAATTAAAAAAGGGAATCTATCTATATTGCGTGCAAGAGATTCTCTGTCCAAGCCCTGCACATCTGCCATTTATGCGCCTCTTTTCATTCCTCCTCTAGAATGGCTGATTATTATTATTATTATACAGTATTTATAAAGCGCCAATAGTTCGCTCAGCGCTGTACATTACAAAGGGGGACAGAACATGTGACAGAACAATACCAATACAATGCAAAACATGAGGGGATCGAGGGCCCTGCTCTTTGGAGCTTACAATCTAGGAGGGAGGGGATGGTGGTACAGGAGGAGATAGCTGTGGGGGATGGAGTGGTAGGAAGAGTGGAGGAGGTCGGCAGGTTAGCAGGGGGTGGGGTAGGCTTCCCTGAAGAGATGGGTTTTCAGGGTGCGCCTAAAGGAGAGGAGAGTAGGTGATAATCTGATTGGTTGGGGCAGGGAGTTCCAGAGGATGGGTGACACCCTGTAGAAGTCCAGGAGGCGGGCATGGGAGGAGGAGACCAGGAAACTAGAGAGAAGGTGGTCTTGTGAGGAGCGGAGAGTGCGTGCTGGGCGGTACTTGGATATTAGGTCAGTGATGTAGTTCGGGGCAGTATGGTGGACGGCTTTGTACGTCAGTGTTAGGATTTTGAATTTGATCCGTTGCGTAATCGGAAGCCAGTGGAGGGATTGGCAGAGGGGGGTGGCGGAAACAGAGCGGTTGGAAAGGTGAACGAGTCTGGCAGCCGTATTCAGGATCGACTGAAGCGGGGATAGCCAGCGGCGAGGCAGGCCAGTGAGAAGGGAGTTGCAGTAGTCGATGACCTGTCTTAATTTTTGTACAGCCACAATAGTATTTACATACTTTGCATTACATTCATTCATCAGTGCGTATATCTTTTTTAAAAAATTTTTTCCCCCTCTTCCTGCAGAGAATCAGTACAGCAAGCGGAGATGGCCGGCACTACTGTTACCCTCACTTCACATGTGCGGTGGACACAGAAAATATTCGAAGGGTTTTTAATGATTGTCGGGACATTATCCAAAGGATGCACCTCCGTCAGTACGAACTGTTGTGATGGAGAGATTCTCTTATATATTTTTTCCTTTTTTTTTTTTTTTTTTTTTCTGGACTCTTAATTCAATTTAAAAAAAGAAATGAAACTGCAAAAATCCCACAGAAAAATATATTCAAAAAAAAAAAAATCTTTAAAAAAATAAAGGGGGGTGGGGAAACAATTCACCCATGAAGGGATGAAAAAAACCTGCGTGCAAACTCCCTCTCCAGCTTGCACCTGTTTTTACTTGTTTCCTTGCTGCCGGACAATTGTGGAACTGTTAGCTTGCTGCCCTTCACCCCTCAATGCCCTGAAACAGCACGGGCTGGCGCCAAATCTACCCTTGACCTCTACCCCCTTTACAACCCCTTCCCCTTTCAAAATGCCAACATTAAATGCAGTGCGTGTGGAGGATTTTGACATAAAATAAGGTATACAAATGCAGCTGGAAGAGAGGGACTGTACAGTAGGCTGGAGGCTGTACCTAGACTTTCCTCCCCTTTCAATAATAAGCTGGGCCTAATTTTGTGTTTTTTTTTTTTTTTTTGTTTGTTTTTTTTTTTAATCTTCACGTATTATATCAACTTTGTATTCCTTCACTGCATTGCTGACCGCCAACTGAGAAAGAGGACACCTGACTCTTGACTGTAAAAGAGAGAAACAAAAAGAAACAATTGTCTTGGTATCACTGAGCTGCCATCATTGGGTGTGCAGTTGCAAGAGGTAATTTATTTTGCCTTTCACAAGGGTGCCATTTTTTGATTTTTCCTTTTTTAATTTTTTTTTTTTTTCTTTTGTTTTTTTTTCTTTTTTTTTATAGAAAAAATAATAAATACTTTGATATGTTGAAAATCATATCCATGTATTTATTTTCTAAATAAAAGCCCTGGCCATTTTAATTTGGTCACAGTTAACCATGCTTCTTTTTTTTCTTTTTTTTTTTTGTGCCCCCTTTCTCACCCTACCACCACTCCACTTTATCCTTACACAACCTTTTGTGTGATCTTTAAATCTTCAGTCCTGAACAGAATGTTAGACCTATCCGCACGAACATGATCACTTCCTTTTTCCTTCTGTACAACACCCCACTTCCCTACACTTTTTATTTTGTTTTGTTTTTTTTTTTTCTGTTTTTGTTTTTATTTTACTGCTGGATTATTCTTTGTACAGAATGTAAAATGTATTATTTTGTACAACTTTATTGAAAAAAAAAATAACTTGTAGAAGATCTTTGTGCCTTGATTTTGGCTGTGCCCTGTACAATGAGCTAAAGATGTAAGTATGTCAAAAAATTTACTCTGTACAGCAAATGTCACCTCTGCCCCGCTCCCTTTTTCCCTTCCTGCGCTCGTTCGGACATCGGGCAAATCGATCTGTAGTACTAGTTATTTTTTTTTCTTCCTGGTTTACAAAAAGGAAAAAAAAACTGTTTAGTTAAAAAAAAAAAAAAAAAAAAAAAGAAGAAAAAAAAAAAAGAAAATGTACAAATGTTGCAAATTTAACCACTTTAAAAGTGGGTCGTCATGGTGTGACCCACTGTGACTTCATCGTGCTTTTTAACTTTTAGCTTGAACTCATTTAAATCTCTATCCAAATGCAAGAACCTGGCTTGTTTCTACATAAACAAAATTTTGCTACAAAGAAGTGCTAGTTGTTTTATCCTTGGAAATACCTATTTTTACTTTAAATTTTTTTTTTTTTTTTTTAGCCAGTCTGTCACGTAGCTTATTATTATCTCCACAAGCAACAAATTATCAAGAACATTTCTTGAGGAAATTACATAGGTTGACATCGATGATGTTTTTTGTTTGCTGTCCTGAGGATCCCTTGGCTTCAATAATTTGAGTCACACCTGGTAATAATATGCAGCTGCTGATGTGTGAAAGTGAGGTCAGTGACTTGAGGTATTGAAGTCCAGGATGAGCAAAACAGCCTAGTAACTAGCATTTTCTGGAGAAGAGGTCAACAATGATGGTAGCCTAGGTATGCCACTGATATGTTCAGTTTCCTTTTGACTGGTTAGTCCACCAAAACTCATTTTGGAAAATGCTGGTGTGTTAAATATGTTGATTATTTATTTTTTTTGTATAATCGCTCTCAACAGTGAGATGCTTGTATTTATCCTTCATTGAGGGACACAAGAATTGAGATACAGTATGGTTATACTGCCACCTTAGTGGTTTGAACACTGCCAAACAGAAAAATCATAAGCCATCCTCCAAATAACCGTTCCTTTACCTAACATGCCTTGGTATTTTGCTAGTGTCCTAGGACCTCCATTGAAGATTCCTTCCTATACTGCTGGTAATAGTAATAGCCGCTATCTGGATGAGTATTTTCACATTAATAGGTTTGAAGGCCATACCTGGACCCCACTGAGCTGGATGTGCTTGGCTAGCCTGGCATGTGACCTTAGGGCACTGCATTGTGGCACCTTCCATATCTGTTATTTAGCAATGCTTTCGAAGTTCAGAGTCCTAGCACAGCCCCGGGTGTAGCCCTGTCCTTGAAGACTTCCCTCGTGAGTAAGGCTGTTTAGATTGAAGCAGCTCTTCAGTTACGCCATTGGGCACCTGTGTAAATTTTCCATCAGCGCTGGTTTACTGCGGTAAAGGTTAAAGTGCTTACATCTGATTTAGAGCAATGCGTGATTTCTTTCCTGCCATTTAGCCTGGAGCAAGCACCATGTTGCTCCTGCTCTTGGATCATCACACAGATCTCTGTTCTCCAGTCTGTTTCTTCTGCTCATCTTCAGTGACCTGGTCACCCCCAGCCACCATCAATCCTGATTAACTCCAGTAGCTTTGCCTGATATTAGGCCTAGTTGCAATACTGCTGCAAGGAAGCAACATATCTTTTACTAGGACACAGAGGACAGTCCCACTGCTATGGGTGACCTCAAGCCATTCTTCGCTGGTGGTTCAGAGGTGTTTAACAAGTATCCCCAGAATGAACTGGCTCCTGTAATCTGAAACCTGCAGCCAATACTGTTATAGAATTGGCATCAATGGAGTCTTTCGCAGCTCCTTTGAATGGGGATGTGTCTTCCTCATGTCCACAAGATTTTCCATGTCCACTCAGCAACCAAGGCATTCTGCCCGCAGAGTTTACAAATGTGCTCAATCAGCATCCCCTGCAGATTCCTCCTGTAACCCCTGACCCCGGTCCCTTGCCGAGGTCAGGTCTGTGGGACTTGTTACAATCTCTGACTGATTCCCAGTCCCAGCAGTCTACCTCTGAAGAGAGGCATCCATTGTTTCCTGCTATCACCTCAGATTTATGGGGGGTTGTGTTAGACCTTATTATGCAGTATGTTCAGCCCTGTTTCTGGAGCATCAGTCTGCTGTTCCAGGCCTTTGGTTATTTTAGGGATGTTACAGCTGCAGAGACCTTCCCACTACACTGTTTGTTGATGCATTCCGTTATACATAATGTAAATACCCCTAGGGGCCCTGAGCCCACAAGAGTGTGCCTGAACATTTCCCCTTTGAGAGGGAATTTGGTAACTGGCTCCCACCTTGCATACATCAGTGGGCCACCCTAATAGGGCGTCCACTAAATTGGTTGAGACGATGCTCACCTTTCAGGATCCCACTAACAGCTGGAATCCATC
This sequence comes from Staurois parvus, assembly GCF_062004578.1. NCBI lineage: Eukaryota > Metazoa > Chordata > Amphibia > Anura > Ranidae > Staurois > Staurois parvus. The sequence continues at coordinate 1,053,480 of NW_028318883.1, forward strand.
CTTAAATCCCAGTTTATTGGCAGGTTTTATTTCTGTGTCCTGTATTGGCGGTGCCCTAAATTTCTCGTACCATGTCACAATCGATGCACTTAGTCCCCTAAAGGGACTCATTGGGGGTAGGCCCCCGCTTCCTGTGACAGAGAAAATTTGCGGAGCCTTCTTCAGTTGTGGAGACTTCATAACATCCAAGCTTGTGACGCACATGGATACGATCATACAAATGCACCATGCAGTCTGGCTGTGCGCATTGAGCGCTGACTCTACCGTCAAGGAGTGCCTTGACTCTTAACCTTCAAACTATATGGTCTATTCAGTCCTGACCTTGACTTGATCAGCAAAACCATGGGTGGACAGAGTGCCTTCTTGCCTTAATGTAAGTTTGTGGAATGCTCAGTATATCTCCCTTTAAAGAGAATCTATTTTTTGCAACAGTGCACTCAGCACCCTTCTGTAGGGTCTGGCACCCTCAAGATTAGACTCGGTTAGGGCTCACATATATCGAATGGTAGTTACCTGCCACCAGAAGGTGAGGCTGTGCATCTTAAACCCTCGCTCAAAAGGGCTACCCGCTGTATGGCATTAGGATTTTCAGCAACAGGAAGGGAATGTACCCCTTTTGATTGTGCAGGGATGTGTGGTGAGGAATCCCATTTCAGGAGAGTCTATCTTGCCATTGTTGGTGCTTGGGCCTCCTAAACCACCATTTCCCTTGCTAGGAGTCTGAGCTCTTAAAAGCTACCTCTAAGAATTTGTTTCTTCAGGTTAGTGGGGTAGTCTCTTCCCAACCTCCACCCTCCCCCACCTTCATCACTTGCTGGGTTGTCTCCTTGCCCAGGGCTCCAGTCTCACTCAACAGAACAGATGGTTCCAGCCTTGAGTCACTTTCCTTATTTGTACATCACTTTGGTGTTCCTGTGCCTTTTTTCTCTGGAAAGGAGTGGAAGTCCTTTCTGTAATAGGACCGTTTACCTGGACTGTATGCTGGATGACACCAAGAATACTACACTTGGCAGCACTTTCTTCGCTACAAAGCACTGAAACATGGCTCTTATTTAGTAGTCTCTGCACCAAAGGGAGCTTTCTGTACACCCAGGTGCTCTTCATCTTCTTAGCAGGCAGAAACCTTTGCTGAAGGGATTTGTACCCTCCTGTACTGTCAGCAGGCAGAGCATCCTCGATACCCACTTCAGGGACCCCCCTGTTGGGAATATGGTACATCATGGGACCTATTTGCCTGGATACAGGTTGTCCTCCTGTGGTTGCTCTCTAGCCTTGTGGGGAAGGTTCTTGTCTTTCTATGGGCCTAGTTATATCAGACTTTCCTTTGGGGATCTGTTTTCCTGGGTGTTGTCCCAATGTTTTCTTTGTTGACCACATCATGTTGGTCTGTTTCAGTGGATTTAGGGTTTCAGTCTCTCATGGATTCAGGCCCCATGTTCCTTTGGGTGGAGTCATTCCTCTCTCTGTGATGGAAATATCCTTTTGTCTTTGTCATGTCATCCGGTTCATGCTCACTAACGTCTCCTTGGTCATTGCCAGTTTCCCTCATTTTGCAGGGAGCTTGGTTCTTCAGGTGGTCCTGAGTTTGCAGATTCGCCACACTTCCCCATAGGCTTGTTAGCGGTTGTTACCCACTTCTCTGTTTACCTGCATTTGAACATCCCGACTGTATCTGAATTCCAGACTAGGAGTCCATTTAGGAACACTGGTCTCAACCTACTGGTTCTTTTCCGCTGGCCTTGGTACCACAGAACTGAGGCATACTTGCTAGAGGAGTTATATATGGAGGCTGGCTTACAATTTTCTGTTTTGTAGGTGACAGTATAACCCAGCTGTATCTGAAATGCATTACCCCTCAATGGCCTCCAACAAAAAAATTTTACAATAAGTACAAAAATCCTATTTTGTTCCTGGCTCTATATAGCTGTCACAAACGTTTTACCATCCCAGGGACTTTCTTGCTTTCTTACAGGGTAAGAATTTCTTGGGAAATTTCCACTTTGGCTCCGGAGACCCTTGTATTGCTTGTTTTATAGATTTCATTTATAAAAATTTCAGCCCATGCAGAGTTGACATGTCAGTTTGTGGTGAACACTGATGGTTTTAATCAACTAGCATGTCATGGTGTCACAAGAGGATAGATCTCATTTCAAATGTCCCCTTTCTGTCATCTTGGAAGTGGCCTGACCTGGTAAGTGTGGCTTATGGAGGTGTCCCCCATAGGGTATGTGAGGAATAGGCATTCAGGCCTGGTGCTCAAGGTTTATGGACCACTGTGGGAATCTCCCTTCTGGTGCCTGTACACGTTACTGAAAGCTGAAACGTCAGATCAAAAACTGCCACAGAATTCTGGGTCATTTTGTTTTGTCATCAATAACCACCTCCACCATCCGTCCTATGAACGCTATTCTTTCAAACACAGGTAATTCTGACTTCAGAACCTAAAAGTGGCATGCTGGGAGGTCCTTGTTGGTCCAGATATTTTAAGATGAAATCAAAATGTCCTTTTCTGATCAGCAAAAGCTTCCATTTCTACCTTTTTTTTTTTTTCTCTTTTCCTTTTTATATGGTTGTCTGCGCAATAAACTGAAGGAAATTGATCAGCAAGTTTTATTAAATTCATGGAATGACTATAATTTGACCTCCAGCTTTGAACAAACTTGGAGAAACAGTGATTCAGTTACAGGAGTAGGGGGATAAGACTTCTAATCAATTCTGGCAGAATACCAAAGACTATTGTGAATAGAAGAAAGCAAACGTTTTTTGTTTTTCTCCTCTCTGTTGATTCCAGAAAAACCACATGCAGATTGAAACACAGGGTTTTTTTTTTTTTTTGTTTTTTTTTTTTTTTTTTTACTAGAACTGGAAAGTGCAAAATCTGGTGCAGGTCTGCATAGAAACCAATCTGCTTCCAGGTTTTATTGCCAAAGCTTCATTGAACAGGCTGACGTAAGAAGCTGATTGGCTATCATGCACAGCTGCACCAGATTCTGAGTGCTCCAGTTTTAGTAAAACTCCCCCAAAGTGTTCTAATATCAATGTGCAGCGCTAATGAAAATGTGTGTTATAATCAATGATGACCAGTGTGATTGTAAAAAAAGAAATCGGGAATTGTGACCACACTAATGAAGAAACAAAATGGGTATAACAAATGAAAATATATAAGTCCTCTAAATATCATAATAGTCCCAAAAAAAGTGATCTAAATATTGACATAGTGTTTTGGTGGAGACAGAGGGTTTGCCACGTTGTGCTAGCTGCTTTACTTTTTTCTTTTTTTGTCTTGCGATCACCATGTATTCTTTGATTATCCCCCAAAGGGTGTTTGACAAAGTACAAAATGACTTGTTTTACAAATATTCGGTTGGTTTTCTGTCTTGTATAAACCAAAATATTTCCCTTTTAAAGGAAAACTTCAGTTTTCAAGCCATATCCAAGTTTTCGATGGACTTGGAGAGTAAATTCATGTAGAGTGTTTTTTTTTGTTTTTTATTGCTTTCTGAGACCCTGTTGGAAAGGTTCACCTTACTCCCCCTCCTTGTGATGGCAGGACAAATGGAGGGAATCTGTTGTCACTGAGACAGGAAGACACAAGGAGTGGGAACACTGGCCTCAAATAAATTAACTGACAGCTGGTTTCAACCCTTTCCCGCTTCATGCAATATTCAAAAAATATGTTTTGCCTAAAGCTTTTCATTTTTGACTGGATGATTTGAGGTCAAGCTTCTGCTGTGAAGGTAGCAATGTTGTTAGCTTATATACTGAAATGTATTTTATTCTTTATAACAGTGTTTCCTAACTGCGTTTGTTCAAGGACCACCAACAGGTCATGTTTTCCAGAGGACAGCAAATCTGTTTTAATCACAGTATAAACAAAGCAGACCATCTGACTTGTGATTGTGTCAGGAGATGTGGGTTTACACAGCGTGTTAAAGGAAATCTGTCAAGAGGACATAATCCCATGTTAAAATCCCAAAGCAGATCCTTAAACCAAACTTCAGAAAACAATCATGGAATCCTGCCATGGGATTCATACAGGTGACCTTTTGAAAATGCCAGCTGCCTGTATCTGACATTAATCTTCTATGAAGTGTAAATTCACCTTTTTCAGAAATAATGAAAATGTGGACAAACACTCTAGAGCCTCCTCATCGTCCAGTTCCTACTGTACTTGCCTCCGGGGGTGGTGAACTGTCAGTGCACATGCAGAGGTCTGCAGTGTTTCTGGGACAGATCAGAGCAATTCTGATTGGTCAGCGCTAGAACAGAGCATCACTCCGATTCGTCATAGAAGCCCAACAGAAAGAAGGGGGAGAAGAGCAAGGATTTCAAATGTCCAGACGGCTGCGTGGGTACTGGCAGATCATCACACACCGACGTGAGGACTTAAGGCGGCTGTAGGGTGTTATTACACCTTTTCATTGTTTATGAAAACGTGAACTAACCCTTTAAGTTCTCACTTGGAACAGCAATGGACAGTACTAGTAATCTGTATATTAATTCTGGGTCATTGATGCAGATTACATTAAAGCTAGAGGCTTAACATAACAGCCAGACAACTGTCATTTTCAGGACAACGTCCATTGCCTTTGTCTCCAATGATAGGTTTTCATAAATGCTTTCTTAGGACTGGTTTGGTCAGTCCTTTTTGAGATGTGTCTTGCAACTAACAATTGTCTAGATCAGGGGTCCTCAAACTTTCTAAACAAAGGGCCCATTTAGTGCCCTTCAAACCTCAGGGACCAGACTGGTGAAAGGGAGTATTAATAAAAAAAAAAATGCCTTGGTATCAACTTAAAAAAAAAAAATCACGACTTATCTGCAAGTAAATAATGCTATAAGCTTGTTGTTCAGTGGGAGGAATAGTGCCCCATCATTGGTGTCGGTGGGAGGAATGGTGCCCCATCATTGGTATCAGTGGGAGGAATAGTGCCCCATCATTGTTGTTCAGTGGGAGGAATAGTGCCCCATCATTGGTGTCGGTGGGAGGAATGGTGCCCCATCATTGGTGTCGGTGGGAGGAATGGTGCAACATCATTGGTGTCGGTGGGAGGAATGGTGCAACATCATTGGCGTCGGTGGGAGGAGTGGTGCAACGTCATTGACGTCGGTGGGAGGAATGGTGCCCCGTCATTGAGGTCGGTGGGAGGAATGGTGCCCCGTCATTGGCGTCGGTGGGAGGAATGGTGCCCCGTCATTGGCGTCGGTGGGAGGAATGGTGCCCCGTCTTTGGCGTCGGTGGGAGGAACAGTGCCCCAAGGGCCAGATATAGGCAAGCAAAGGGCCACATCCAGCCCACGGGCCACAGTTTGAAGACCCCTGGTCTAGATGGCACCCTTTTTTTTTTCCTCTTCTTGCCAGTATGCCTCTTGGAACATCAGGGTGGGTAATGTTACAAGCTGTTCTATGGATGATCCAACTGGCTTACAGTTATATATCTGTTTATAACCTGTGAGAAATCCGCTGAAGTTGGTTCAGTGGTCAACCTACCCATAAGTTATGTTTTTGTAACAGAATCTGGTGTGTTGAATCACCTGCTGTCTTGTCACTTTGGGACTTGAGCACTGACATCTCACTGTTATATATTTGGTCTCTCTTCTGCCCTCTTACATTTTTGTCTTTTACATTTCTCTCAGGGCCCATTCACATCACAACGCACATAAAGCTCACCTGCAGTCAGTTGTGTTTTGGTACGCATTTATGTCCATTTGTTTATGCGTAGGTCTATTTTTTTTAAAGGCATTTTTTTTTTCTCTGACCCAATTGTGGGTGAGAGGTTTGTTGTGTTTATCTGTGTGTTCTAGTGCAGTGTTAATGAAATATATTGCACTGTTCTAGAATGCAGAGAAAAATTGCAATTTCTGTATGTGAATGCAGTTACCTGCCTTTTTTTCCTCATGATAACTGCACATTGTGTGAACAGACTGAGTCCAGGTTTCCTTGAAAACCCAAACTGTTATCAAACGCTATATTTTCAGACTATTATCAGGGGTAGACAGACCCTTTAAAGACTCATTTACTGTCCTAAAATTTCAGTTGCCTGGCTGGTGATGCCAGTTGTCTGGCTTCAGTACTTTACACTGATCAGTCATAACGTTGTGACCACTGACAGATGAAGTGAATAACAATGATTATCTCATTACAATGGTATCTTAAAGTGGGTGGGATATATTGGGCGGCAAGTGAAAATGTTGTCCCTAAAGTTAAAGTGGAACTTTAACCATAACTTTATAAAAATAATGTTCTTTAGCAAGGAACATACATTGCACATTAATAATTATACCACCAAAATGAGTATGTGCTGTAAATTGCTAACAGCATTGTTCCTGTTTCTTCTTGCTGGAGGCTGCCATTTTGTTGAATCCCAGAGCAACTGTAAATTTTTAGGCTGCCAGCAGATCAGTGCCTAAAAAAAAAAAAGCAAATGAGCACATGCTGAGCAGGGTGAGACAGTGTATTACTGGATTTTAATAGAATTTTAAAGCGATATTAAAGGTTAAACAAAAAAAAACCATCAGACTTGCGCCTGCTCTGTGTAATGGTTTTGTACTGAGCAGCCCCGATCCTCTTCTTGGGTTCCCTGGCTCCTGGCTTTTCCTCCTTGCCCAATGCAAGCTCCTTGCTATGGGGGCACTGGTGTGTGTTTGCTCTTGAGCCCTGCTCTATGCAACCATAAGGCACATAGAGCCACTACTCTGCTCCGCCACCCGCTCTCCTCATTGGCTCTCTGGCTTTGACAGCAGTTGGAGCCAATGAGGGGAGAGAGAAATGAGGCACCCGAACACATTGCTGAGCCAAGAAGGGAGCTCAGGTGAGCATTAGGGGGCTGTGGGGGGAGCAACATGCAGGGTTTTTTTTTTTTTTTACCTTAATGCATGATGGTAGCAAAAACCTTCAGCCTTTACAACCACTTTAAACAGTATAGACCAGTGTTTCTCAAACCTTTTTCAGTCAAGGCACCCTTTAAAATGATGGACAGTCCCGAGGCACCCTTTAAAATGATGGACAGTCCCGAGGCACCCCATTCTAAAATGTTAAAAACTATTCTAATAGTTTTATATAACGCAGCAACATCCACACATGTAGGACACCCAACATTAGAGGGGATTTATTCTTCCAAAGCAAATACACTTCACACTGGTACCGACTAGTATTCCAATGTTTCTCTTCTCCCTCAGTTTTTTTCCATCACTGAACTAATGTGACCCCAGCACTGATAGAGAGGGGCAGGGGATGATAAAACTAGGATGCTGTGCAGGTGGCTGACAACCTCCTTACCAACTGATGATGTAATTGGTTGTCAGGATGCTAGCGGCTAGAAGGTCGTAATGGTGCACAATGAAAACTTGTGGCTTTGTGTAACTAAAAGGCAGGCTTGTTCCACGCACTGGCTTGTATACAAGTTTTGGGCAATTTTTGGACATTTTGCCAAGGGACCCCTGAAGAAACCTCAAGGCACCCCAGGGTACCTGGGCAGCCTGGTTGAGAGAGGCTGGTATAGACACTTAATATTTTACATAGCTATACCTGCAAAAGGGGCCTGCCTGAAGAATCTAGCAGGACTTAATTTTCTGACTAAATTTCCACTTTAATGTGTTGAAAGGAGAAGCAATGGGCATGTAAGCACCAGAACTGGACCACAGGGCAATGGAAGAAGGTGGCCTAGTCTGATGAATCACATTTTCTTTTACATCATGTGGATGGCCATATGCATGTGTGTTGCTTACCTGGAGAAGAGATGGCATCAGGATGCAGTATGGGAAGAAGACGGGTGGACAGAGCCAGTTTGATGCTGGGAAACCTAGATCCTGCCATTCATGTGGATGTTATTTCACAAATACCACCTACACCGCTCACAGTATTCCCTGATGGCATTGACCTCTTTCAGCAGGATATTGCACCCTGCCACACTGCAAAAAAATAGTTTGACGAACACAATGACACGTTTGATGTGTTGACTTGGCTTCCATATTTTCCAGATCTCAATCCATCAAGCAACTATAGGAAGTGCTAGAAAAACCAGTCTGATCCTTGGAGACCCCACCTTGCAACTTATGGGACTTAAATGATTTGCTACTGATGGCATGTTGCAAGATACCATATCATACCTTCAGAGGTCTAGTGCAGATGATACCTTAATGGTTCAGAGCTGTTGCAGCAAAAGGGGGATCTACTCAATATTAAATGGGTAGACCTAATGTTATGGTTGATTGGTGTAAAGTGACTATACAGTCTGATTGTACAGTCTCCTTTAGATCTACTATCAAGTAGGCAGTGCAATTGCCTCCCCGATTTAATTCTAATAAAGTGGATTGTTTAGGTCTTCCTGTGACATAGGTTTGGTAATTCTGTACAGTGTGTGGCCAGTTTAAAGTGGTTGTAAAGGCTGAAGGTTGTTTACCTTCATGCCTTCTATGCATGAAGCTAAAAACCTGTGTACAGCAGTCCCTGCAGCCCCTTGGCTGTCCTGGGTCTATGCCTCCTCATTGGCTGAGACAGCAAGTGGGAGACATTGGCTCCCGTTGCTGTCAATCACAACCAGTCAGCCAACGAGAGGGGTGGGGCCAAATCGCCACTCCTTGTGTGAATGGATACACGGAACAGCAGGTGCCCCTACAGAAAGCTTCCTGCTCTGGGGGCACCCAAAAGGAGGAGCCAGGAGAGCCTGTGGGGGACCGGAGAAGAAGATCCAGGCTGGTACCACTGCACACAGCAGGTAAGTATAGATATGTTGGTTATTTTTACAAAACAAAAAATTAACCTTTAGAATCGCTTTAAGTCCCAGAACAAATAAAGTTCTTTTTGTTTTTTTTCTTGATCTGCGTGGTTGAATCTGGTTCAAAGTACTGCAGTACATCAACCAAGAAATGTGCATTTCTTAATAATGTCAGTAGTGGTAGCCGCCATATTTCTTTTGACAGATTTTTTTTTCCCATACACCTGTCATATTACAGATGGTTATTGCTGACTTCTCCATAAAAAAAGCATGTGGACTGGTTCTCTTGCTAACCATGAGTCATGGCCTGAAACTGGCAGCTAAACTGTATGTGGACCCTAACAATGAATTTCTCTTATTTGCTCCCCTTTTGATCTGTTCAGTATGCCATTGAAAGTGGTTGGGGGGGGGGGGGGGTTGACACTGATTTTACAGCTGGGATTTGACATGAAGTATAGTGCCAGTGTAACCACATTGGGGGGGGGGGGGGGGGTGGCTTTGGTGATATATTTTAACTGCTTCTCATTTCAGTTTACATTTAATTATCTCTCTTAATATATGAATTTGAAAAAAATATACACACAGACAGGGGCGGACTGACAACTCATAGGGCCCCCGGGCAATAGGGGATCATGGGGCCCCTGTGTCTTTGCCCACACTCAAAAAAGCCTATAAAAAATGTACCAGGGGCATTTCATGGGGCCCCCTACTGACCCCGGGCCTTCGGGCAGTGCCCAAGTGTTCGAATGGTCAGTCCGCCCCTGCATACAGATGTAATCTCAGAAAAACGCTCTTTGCTAGAAAAGGAAAAACTCCCCTGGACGTTGCAAAGCTTAGCGGAGATGCTAGGGCTGATGGTAAAGTTTGTGGCTTACATAAGAGTAGATTTGGGTAAAACAGGACATTTTACAGGCTGCACTAGGAATGGTTAGAACCACTCGGAAGTTTTCTTCTCACTTCCTGTTTCAGAAATGCAACAGGAAGTGAATGGAACGCATTCCAAAATGAGCAGAAATTCCTTTTTACACAGTTGTTACAAGGACAGGTGTACCCTTTATTGGAAGAATTCCCCACACCACTGGTACTGTGTCCTGTTGTAAAATGTTGGCTTTTAGATCACTGTGTTCTGATAACTCCCTAAACTAAAGGAGAAGGTGAATCTCTTCAGCAGAGATTTGTAAATAACACTTTAAGGCTCCATGCACCCTAGCCCCTAGTAGTTGTTTTTTTTATTTTTTTACTGCTTCTAGAAGCTAAATAGTGTAATCCTTCGTGTCCATGCACACTATTTTAGGCTAGTATCTCCACTTTGTAAAAAAAAAATTTTCTACTCCTGAGTTTTTTTTTTCTGGCAGAAAAAAAAAGCTAAATGCTACTGAAACCGAACTAACAGCTTTATTTTCTAGCTTTTTTTCTTCCTACATGTACTGTAAAAATGCCAATAAAAGGCTGTTGAGCCTAAACACGTTATTATCAGCCTGTTGCGTGTTTTTTTTTTTAGTTTAAAAACAGAACGCTATGGCTCCATGTGTCCATGCACATTAGGTAGCCTACAGGAATTTTTTAAGCTCAGCATTTAGAGGAAGAAAAAATAAAAACTTTTGTTTTGCATTTTTGAAGGCACGAGATTTGTTTATTTTTTTGTTTTTTTTCTGCCAAGAGCACTGGCTTTTTTTTAAAGCCAAAGTGCATGGAGCCCTACACTGAATTCAAAGCTAAAAAAAAAAAAAAAATCTTTGGTAAGAGATGTACTTTTTGTTGCTGATTTTTCCCTTTTTGCACACATTTAAAATGCACATTGTATGCTGGAGGACTATGTAAAACTCCCAAAACCATATGTATTTTCTGAAAGCACAGACCCAGTGGCAGTTGGAGTTTTTTGACAATACTTGCACACCTTTTTAGCCAAATATCGGTGATTATATTGTGTTTGTGTGCATTAGAAATTAATTTGTTACTTTACCATATCTTTTTATATTTATCAAATTTATATTTTATATCGAGTAATAGATACCAAATACAGCAGATAAAATAAGTATTGAACATTTCTCAGTAAATATATTTCGAAAGGGGCTATTGATTACATTTTCACCACGTCGATAACAACCCATGTAATCCATACATACAAAGAAACCAAAACAAATTAAGTTCAGAAATTAAGTTATGTGTAATAAAATGGAATGACACAGGGAAAAAGTATTGAACACGCTAACTTAAATTTATTTAATACTTGGTACAAAATCCTTTGCTGGTAATGACAGATTCAAGATGCCTCCTGTATGGGGAAACTAGTCACATGCATTACTCGGGTGTGATTTTGGCCCATTCTCCTGCACAAGCAATCTTCAAATCTTGAATGTTCCGTGGGCCTCTTCTATGAACTCTGATCTTTAGTTCTTTCCATAGATTTTCTGTTGGATTCAAGTCAGGTGATTGGCTGGGCCATTTTAGCAGCTTTATTTTCTTTCTTTAAACCAATTGAGAGTTTCCTTGGCTTTGTGTTTGGGATCATTGTCTTGCTGAAATGTCCACCCTCGTCTAATCTTCATCATCCTGGTGGATGGCAGCAGATTTTTTTCAAGAATGTCTTTACTTTCCATTCATCCTTCCTTCAATGAAATGAGGTTTGCCAGTACTGTATGCTGAAAAACCACCCCACACCATGATGTTCCCACCTCCATGCTTCATTGTTGTTTTTGGAGTGATGTGCAGTGCCATTTGACTTCAAACATGATGTGTATTATGGCATCCAAAGAGTTCCATTTTGGTCTCATCTGACCAGACTATATTTTCCCAGTATTACACAGGCTTGTCTAAATGTTGTGCAGCAAACTTATCAAGCTTTGACATGCTTTTTTTTCTTCAGCAATGGAGTCTTGCTTGGTGAGCGTGCATACAGGCCATGGTGGTTGAGTGCATTACTTATTGTTTTCTTTCAAACATTGTACCTGCTAATTCCAGGTCTTTCTGAAGCTCTCCACAAGTGGTCATTGTCTCTTGGACAAATCTTCTGATTCTTTTACCTCCTCTGTCAGAAATCTTGCGAGGAGTACCTACTCGTGGCTGGCTTATGGTGAAATGTTCTTTCCACTTCTGGATTGTAGCCCCATCAGTGCTTACTGGAATATTCAGAAGTTTAGTCATCTTTCTGTAACCAATGCCATCAGTATGTTTTGCAACAATTAGGTTGCAAAGGTTTTGAGAGAGCTCTTTGCTTTTACCCATCATTAGATGCTTCTTGTGTGACACTTTTCTATAGGCCATCAGTTGATCCAGCTGATAATTTGCACTGACAAGGGGCAGAATTGCTTCTAATTACTGATGAGATTTCAGTTGGTGTCTTGGCTTTTCATGCCTTTTTGTACCTCCCGTTCTTCATGTGTTCAATACTTTTTCCCTGTGTCATTTAATTTTATTACGCATCACTTAATTTCTGAACTTGTTTTGGTTTCTTTGTATGTATGGATTGCATGGCTTGTTACCGACATATTTCTAAAGGTACTATTAACATGAAAGTTTCACCACATATTTCCTGAGAAATACTTATTTTACCCGCTGTATATCAAGCCTCAAAATTGTCCACACTCTTAAAATGGTGGAAAACTATGGTACCCAAAAATGTCCATCAGTGACACCTTGAATGCCGCCTTTACAGGTCATCCGTTTTTTTAAATTAACAGGGAACAATGGACTCCAAAGTATTGCTCTTAGTTTAGGAGCAAAAGATCTGCTTCAGGTTAGTGCCGAATCTGTATAACCCCTCCACAGACACGCAGGTGCTGGCTCGATCCCCGTGATCACAGATGCAATGGAAAAACAATGGTTGGCCGCACAGACAGCGATGTGGTGGATGAAATCCTTTACATGCAATATATGTAGTAATGACTAAGCACGTGTGCGTGTGAAACGCATCTACTGCTCCTCTGCTCAGTCTTGGAGCTGTCATGTTTTTATCCTATTGCATGTAAAAGATTCCAATAAAGATTTCATCCACCACATCACTGAGCAGCCAACCATTCTGTTTTTCCATTGTTCTTACTCTGGCATGTGCGGTGATACCTAATGTGTGTGACACAATCATGTGCCAACATGCATGTTTACATTTGTATCCATGTGGGGGCATGGAGCTTTGTTTTGGGGGGGGGGGGGGGGGTTATTTAATTATTTTACTTTTTTGCCATTTAACTAATACTATCAGATGGAGGCTGATGAGCTCCCTGTGTAATAGCATAGTGCAGGTGACAGGTTCTCTTTAAGGAGACATCTGAGATCAATTAAAACCTAAGGCCCCTTTCACACAGCCAGACCATTTTGTCAGTTTTTCATCCATCCATTGACGGATGGGAAACGGACATCAAGGCATCTCTGTGGGAAAATGGATGATCATCCGTTTACATCCTTGTGTACTTACTGAAGGACATAGTAGCTCTCAGTCCATTGCAATGTCAAACAAATACACATTGCTGTAGATGACTGATATTTGGTGTCATCCCTACGGTGCTGTTCACGGTTCTCCTTGCTGGAGGCTCTGAGCTGAGGAAGCAAAGCTATCTCTACCAAGATGACTGCCACCATAGAGAGACACAGAGCAATACAAAAAATGGTAAGTCAGTACTAGGAAAAGATCAGCTCCAGGGAGACCACAGGCAAAGCTGGGGGCTAGTCCTCTTCCTGTGTATGTTTAGGCACTACTTCCAGACTTCAGGTCTTTTTTGATTTCCTAAAACCATTGGTTTTGGCTCTAAATCTTTGAATGAATTAACCATTTTCCTATAGCAGAAATACCGCTACAGGGTGGCAGGGGCGTGCAAAATCACGTGTGTATAAATATGTGATTTAGCATTCCCGTCTAGGGGGTGTGCATGAGCCCTACCCGTGCCACCAATCACCGGCTTCTGGCTGGTGATTACCCGCCGGTGCCGGGTGATTACTGAGGATCTCTGGGGAGGAGGGCTGCTTTGTTTACTAACAGTCATCCTCCCTGTCAGCTTGGGCACACTGCTCTGGATGGCGGTACACAGCACAGCCATCCAGAGCAGTGTGCTTACAATGAAGCACCAAAACAATGCCCCCTAGTCACCTTTGTGTCACTGGGGATGTCAGTGACACAAAGTCTGTTCCCCCCCCCCCCCCAAAGTCAGAATGCCCACCGCAGTCCATCTATAAGTTGCTGATCGCCGCCATTACTAGTAAAAAGAGAAAAAAAATTCCAGCATATATACCGCCATTTGTAAACAAAACTTTCACGTAAACCAATTACTGTACATGTATTGGGATTTTTTTTTTTTTTAGCAAAGACGTAGCAGAATATATTTTGTCCTAAATTTGTAACAAAATTAGATTTCTAATAATTTTTTTACTAGACATGTTTAATAGCAAAGTGTCAAAATTATTTTTCTCAAAATTGTCACTTTTTTTTTTTTTTTTAATAGCACAAAAAATAAACGCACGGGCAATCAAATACCACCGAAAGAAAGCTCAATTCATGGGGGAAAGAAAAAAGAACGTAAATTTCATTTGGGTGCAACGTTGCATGACTGCGCAATTGTCAGTAACGCATGGCCGTAGCGCAAACAAATGGCCTAGTCAGGATCAGGAAGGGAGGGGGGGGGGTGGTAAATGCTCAGGAGGGCAAGTGGTTAAAGGATCAGTTATGATGTTGCTGTTCTGCCTATGTCAGACTTGGTATGGAAATAAGGAGTTCAGTGCAGGAGAGAGCTCGGGTGATTTGAATGCCCCAACAGGTGATAACTGAATACTTGCCTCCACCCCAGGTGCTGAGACACTTTTCTGAGTTGCTTTGATGAAATACAATGGACAAATCTGCTTGACAAAATTACAATTTCAGATAAATCTTTTCTCTTGTGATTTATTTATTTGTTTAAATATCCTGTAATGAAGCTGTCAATGTTTTACCTATGACAAATTTCATCAGTCAAATTGGGCCAGATTATGTGCTTCCAGCGTAATGTTAAAGTGATTCTAAAGGCTTAGTTAAAAAAAAAAAAAAATTAAACATATCTATACCTTATGTATATTTATAGGTATATAGTTAGATATATTTGGACGCAGGCAAATTTTTTTTTTTTTTTCCCCCCCAGGTATTTACCAAAACTTATTCAAGCTATAGTTACATAATTGATATGGGCTGAAAGTGCACACTCTCCGGTTTAATTTGAAGGTATGTACATCTAAATTGGAAGAAGGGTTTAGGAATTACAGCCACCCCCCCTTTTACAAGGGACCAAAAGTAATTGGACAATTAAATCAAAAGCTGTTTCATGGCCAGGTGTGGGCTACTCCATCAATTAAGCAGGTAAATGGTCTGGAGCTGATTCTAAGTGTGGTATTTGCATTTGGAATCTATTGCTGGGAACCTACATCATGCGTTCAAAGGAGCTGTCCATGCAAATGAAACAGGCCAGTTTAAGGCTTCAAAAATGAAACAAATCCATCAGAGAGCAGAAACATTAGGAGTGGCCAAATCAACAGTCTGGTGCATTCTGTGGACAGAAGAATGCACTGGTGACCTCAGCAACATAAATGGGCATAGTTGTGCATGGAAGACAACAGTGGTGGATGATCGCAGGATCCTCTCTATGGTAAAGAAAAACCCATTCACAACATCCAGACAAGTGCAGGACACTCTCCAGGAGGTGGGCGTAGCATTGTCGAAGTCTACAAGCAAGAGAAGACTTCAGGAGAGCAAATACGGAGGGTTCACCACAAGGTGCAAACCATTCATAAGCCTGAAGAATAGATAAGCCAGATTAGACTTTGCCAAAAAACATCTAAAAAAAAGCTGGACCAGTTCTGGAAAAGCATTCTTTGGATGGATGAAACTAAGACTAATCTGTACCAGAATGACGGGAAGAAAAAAGTGTGGAGAAGGCTTGGAACAGTTCATGATCCAAAGCACACAATGTCATCTGTAAAACATGGTGGAGGCAGTGTGATGGCATGGGCATGCATGGCTTCCAGTGGCACTGGGTCATTGGTGTTTATTGATGATGTGCCAGAAGCAGCTGGATGAATTCTGCGGTGTTTAGAGATATACTTTCAGCCAAATGCAGCAAAGTTGATTGGACGGCGCTTTACAGTACAGATGGACAATGATCCAAAGCACACTGCAAATGCAACCCAGGAGCTTTTGAAGGAAAAAAAAGTGCAATATTCTGCAATAGCAGAGTCAATCACCTGATCTCAACCCAATTGAGCACGCATTTCACTTGCTGAAGGCAAAACTAAAGGCAGAAAGACCCACAAACAAAGAACTGAAGACAGCTGCAGTTAGAGCCTGGCAAAGCATCAGCAAAGAGAAAACCCAGTCTTTGGTAATGTCCATGGGTTCCAGACTTCAGGCAGTCATTGCCAGTAAAGGATTCTGAACAAAATATTACAAATGAACATATTATGATTTATATTTGTCCAATTACATTTGCACCCCTAAAAATGGAGGGACTGTGTATAAAAACTGTTGCAGTTCCTAAAATGTGTACTTGATATTTATGTTTAACCCCCTGAATTAAAGCTGCAAGTCTGCACTTCAAATTCATTTGGATTGTTGCATTTTAATTTATTCTGGTGGCATACAGACCCAAAAGTATTAAAATTGTGCCTGTGTCCAAATATATATGGACCTAACTACCTGCTGTGTGCAGTGGTTTGGCGCAGAGCAGCCCGCCTCCTCTTCTTCACGGGTCCCCCGCAGGCTCTCCTGGCTCCACCCTCCTGATGGGTGCCCCTACAGCAAACCGCTTACTATGGGGCACCTGCTACTCTGTGTATCCATCTGCCTATGGAGCTGTGGCTTGGACCTGCCCCCTCTCTCTTCTCATTGGCTCACTTGCTGTGATTGACAATAGTGGGAGCCAATGGCTCCTGCTTCTGTCTCAGCCACTGAGGAGAGGGAGTCTCGCTATAGCCAAGACTCTAGTGTACATCACTGGATTGAGAGGGGGATTAGGTGAGTATTTAGGGGGGAATGCTGCACAGAGGGTTGGTTTTTTTTTGTTTTGTTTTTTTTTAAATACCTTCAGCCATAGAATGCATGATGGTAAAAAAAAAAAAAAAACCTTCACCTTTTAGAACCACTTTAAATTTCCAGTCTATAAAAAAAATTTAAGTCTGTGGATGATTGCTGCAGAGTTGGTGGGCTTAAAGCTCATCTATACTGAAAGTGACACAGGATTTCCTCATTACAGATCTGGCACAGTTGGGGGGTTGCATAAAAAGCTGTTTTGGTAAAATTTCTGCTGTGTATGTTTTATTTTTGTTTTTTTTCCCCCTCTCAGAGAATAGGTGCAGGAACTTCCCCCTTCTGGGTCACTTCTTGTCTCTGCCCTCTGCTACCGCTAAGGACTGTTTCTTTTGGCTCCACCCCATACCGCTCCTTTTAGGGAGAGAAGGCCCAAGTGTCATTCTGGGGGTGCTATGTAACGTGCACAGAATTTAATGATAGCAAGAAAAGTGATTTATCCCCCACAATTGCAGCAATAGATTTGCCCAACAACAACGGACCACCACATTATAATACCATCCAGGTAGCAATAGACCCCAAGCAGCAACAACAGATCTCCCAGCAACAATAGATGCTTTTCTCAACCGTAGATCCCTTCCAACAACTGGCCCTCCCCTCCCAACAACAATAGACCACCAAGTAAAAATAGATTCCCTGCAGTGATGATAGATCCCCAGCAGCCAGCATCAACAGACCTTCCAGCAACAAACCAAGCATATATAGATCCACCCCCCCCCCCCCAAAAAAAAAGGGGTCAGCCTTTTCCATTACATACATTCAGTGCTGGAGGTGCCAGAACTGTGTTTCCCCCCACTTTCCCACTGAAAAAAACACCCCGTGTCTGCAATATATAAAAATATCACCTAGAGGACTTTGTTATATGACCAAAGAAGGACATGATCTGCTGAGAGAACGTGTCAGTCTTCATTCAACCTGTGTGTGTGACCCCTGCCTGGGACACGTCATAGAAGCCCATTTCATAACGAACTTGTTCTCCTAAACAAGAAGCAGTGTCTATGGTCAGAGAGTGAATACAAAAGACAGAAGAAATTGTGTCCCTCCAGTCTGAAGAACCATCACTGGCAGGAGCACTCCTGGTCATCAGGCCTGTAGCTGGGGATGACACTGGGGGGATCTTTAGAAAGGAGAAACATCAGGGGGTGTCCCTAAAAAGGAGCACCTGGGGAATGTCTCTAAAAGAAATGCATTTTGGGTGTCCCTAGCAATGAGGAGCACCTGGTGGATGTCCCTGATGACCAGGAATATCTGGGGCTGTCTCTGGTACTGAAGAGCACCTGGTGAATGTCCCTGATGACCAGGAGTATCTGGGGCTGTCCCTGGTACTGAGGAGCACCTGACGGATGTCCCTGATGACCAGGAATATCTGAGGCTGTCCCTGGTACTGAGGAGCACCTGACGGATGTCCCTGGTACTGAGGAGCACCTGACGGATGTCCCTGGTACTGAGGAGCACCTGAAGGATGTGCCTGGTACTGAGGAGCCCCTGACAGATGTCCCTGATGACCAGGAGTATCTGGGGCTGTCCCTGGTACTGAGGAGCACCTGAGGGATGTCCCTGATGACCAGGAGTATCTGGGGCTGTCCCTGGTACTGAGGAGCACCTGAGGGATGTCCCTGATGACCAGGAGTATCTGGGGCTGTCCCTGGTACTGAGGAGCACCTGAGGGATGTCCCTGATGACCAGGAGTATCTGGGGCTGTCCCTGGTACTGAGGAGCACCTGGGCCTGGCTCTAGACATAAGAAGTACTGGGGGGTGAGGGAAATGTTCTTGGGGGAAGGATCTGAGGGATATCTCTAAAATATGTGAGCACCTGAAGGATGCACCTAGAAAGAAGGACCTGTGGGTGTCCCCGCCACCACAAAGCAACTTAGGATTGTCCCTGGCAACACTTGGGGGATGTCCCGTTGACAAGGGGCACTGGGGGATGGTCCTGGCAACAAGGAGCACCTAGATATCCCTAGAAACAAGAAGCACCTGGGGGATGTCCCTGGTAACGAGAAGCACCTGGGGCAAGGGGGCTATAGTAATAGGCAGCACAGGAGGATGTTCCTAAAGAGGAGCAGCTGGGGGCGTCCATAACAAATAGGCGTAAATAAGGGGTGTCTCTGACAAGAATGAACACCTACATGTGTCCCTGGCAATACCAAGCACCTGGGAGTATCTCTGGCAATGAGGAGCACCTGAGGATGGTCCTAGAATGGAGAAGCATCTGGGGGGGTGTCGCTGGCAATGGGAAGCAGATGGGGGGGGGGGTGTCGCTGGCAATGAGCAGGTGGGGGGGATGTCCCCGGCACGGGGAATCAGGTGGGGGGATGTCCTTGGCACTTTGGAGCAGGTGTGTGTGGGGGGGATGTCCCCTGCACAGGGACACAGGTGAGGGGAAGATGTCCCTGGCAGTGCAGAGCGCGGGGGGGGGGGGTGTTCCTCACAATGGGAAGCAGGTGGGGGGTCCCTGACAATGAGGAGCAGGTGTGTGGGGGGGTGTCCCTGGCACGGGGAAACAGGTGAGGGGAGGATGTCCCTGGCAGTGCAGAGCAGGTGCGGGGATGTCCCTCACAATGGGAAGCAGGTGGGGGGGTCCCTGGCAGTGCTCGCACTGGGTCCCCCCTCTCAGGGATCAGCACAGTAGATCTGGGTGTGGCGCTGAGGCCGGCCTTCCTGTACGGTGAGCAGAAGACAAATCTGCTCTACGGCGCCTCTACCGGCCCATATGGGATATTCCTCTGCACGCCTGGAATGGTCTTCTAGAAAATGGCCGCCGGAAGCATACTGTCGCTCAGCACTTGTATGACGAGCACGCAGGTTGATGTATTTCCGGTGCGCGGGGACGTCATCTCTGGGTGCCCGGAAGTAACAGGGAAAGGAGTTCGGAGGCAGCTCGGGGGACCCCCCACATCTGGGAGGATGGAAGGAGAATATTTCATGGGCGGAGGGGTCATTGTGGGAGACTGGGAGGATAGAGGAGGGGTAAGTCTGCTTGGTCCTCCCTTGGAGGGGGACTACAAATGCCAGCACTGATTGGCTCAGCACAGTCCCTCCTCCACACACAGCTTTGTATTGCCGGTCACTGGAAATGGTTTTATATCAATGTTCTGATTGTACAGTGCACCTGTCACATGGAACATGTGGGCTGCCATGGCTGGCCTCCTGAAAATGCCAACTGCCTGGCTTCTCTGAGTCTCAGAGCTGAAACAAGCATGCAGCAAGTGAAAGTCATAGTTCCTTATGTGACTACTGATCGGCAGAGTGGTGGAGAGATTAGCAATGGCAGCCTGCTGGTGTCACATCTTGCAGGATACAGGTTTTCATGCTGTCACACACTCCCCTGTAGTGTTCATATATATATATAACCTATGAGTATAATGCAGAGATGATGTGTGCTTTATAGATCATATATAGTACCTTTTACCCTCAGCACTACCCGGCACTTCCTGCCCAGGACAATTTTCAGCTTCCAGCGCTGTTGCACGTTGAATGACAATTGCGCGGTCGTGCAACACTGCACCCATATGACATTTATAGCATTTTTTTCACACAATTAGAGCTTTCTTTTGATGGTATTTATTCCCCACTGGGGTTTTTATTCTAAATAAATGCAAAAAGAGTGAAAAAAAAAATAGTTTTTCTTTGTTTCGGTTACAAAATTTTGCGAATAAATAACCTTTCTTCATACATTTAGGTCATATGTATTTCGCTACATTTCTTTGGTGCAAACACCCCAAATCAGTGTTTATTATTTAGCCTGTAGGAAAGGTATGGAGTCCACAAACTATGGGATATGTCTGAAAATCGATCGATCCCGGTGTACTGACGGCCGATCTCATTTCCTGAGGCCTCAAAACGCCAGGACAATACAACTGCCCCCCAAGTAACCCCCCTTTTTTTTTTTTTTTTAGGATAGTCCAAGGTATTTAGCATGGCACATTTTTTTGAAGTTGTAATTTTTTGTCATAATATTTTGGAAAATGGAAAATTTTTTTTTAGTTTGTTAGAATTTTTTACATCCTGTCACCTGTGCAGTACAGCGTTGTCATATGACTGGTGTGGCGGTGATCAGGAAAACTGACTGGTGACAGTATGTGTAAAAAAAAAAAAAAACTTAATTAGTAATTTTTTTTGTTACATTTTTTATTTTTTCTTACAGTGACCAGAGAAATACAGTGTTACCATAGTAACACTGTACTATTCTAGGATGATCAGGATTTAACTTTTTTTTTTTACACACACATTGTGATTGTATATACAGGTGTACCTCAGTTTACGAATTTAATGCGTTCTCCGGGATGTTTCGTATTGCGAAAAATTCGTTAACAGAAACGCCGTTTCCAATAAGAATGCATTGAAAACCAATAAATCCGTTCCACAGGTCAGAAAAAAGTAAAAAAAAAAAGTCACTGTCACTATAGGTTGGTGCCGGTTTTTAAATGTAATGGCTGGCTCTTTTTTTTTTCCTTCACTATAGCTCAGAGAATCAGCTGTCACTTTCCCCCCAGCTAAAAGAAACTTTCTTTTTAGTTTATTTCCCTGAGTTAAAAAAAACAATGTTTCCTTTTAGTTTGTTTCCAGAGATAAAAGAAACAAAGTATCCTTTATCCTTTAGCTCTGGGGAAAGTGACAGCTAATTCTGTGAGCTATAGTGAAGGAAAAAAAAAGCCGGCAATTGCATTTAAAAATTGGCACTAACAGACTTCGTATTGCAAAAAAATTTGTAAACAATTCATAAACCGAGGCATTATTTTCAGTGGATTTTCATTCGTTAACCGAGGCACACCTGTAACTGAATTTTACAGTTATAAGCAACCATATTTTGTTTCTGCATTAAAACTATTCAGTGTTTACTATTGTGATTAGCTGTGATTGGCCCCAGCTAATCACATGGTATCGATGAGCTGTGATTTGACCCTGTCCTGTACCATGTGATCACTGTGGCCAATCACAGAGCTCATCACAACAGTACACAATGAAAGGCATGAATCAAAGCCTTTTATTGTGTACAATTGTAATGTGATCTGCTGTGATTGGCCACAGCGATCACATGGTACCAGATCACGCCGGAGCGTGGCCCGATCCTGGGAGCATATCATATGAATAACAGGGCTCCTGTCTGGACATCATTTTACAATAGGCTGGGCAGGAAGGTGTATATATTCTGAATATGGATGTGGAGTGTTATCCTCTGAGGCCGGCTGTAGTATTGGTTATTACACCCAGGAAAATGCCCTTACCCAAAATGGTGGTGCAGAAGTGACGAGACACCAGAGAACTTCCCCAGACTGCATCATAAGGCAAGCCTTGGTGGAAAGGTAAGTACAGTATGGATTACACATCTGTCACGCCATAACTTTCATTGTACTTCGTATTTGAATTTACAGGATCTGGGTGGGGTTCCTCTTTAATCTACATTGCTTACAATGGGAGAGCCACTGATGGGTCCTTAAGTATCTGACACCCTCACACACTATGGGGTTTATGTACTAAAGCTGGTACACTCAGAATCTTGTGCGTCTCTGCATGGAAACCAATCCGCTTCCAGGTTTCACTGCTAAAACTTAAATGAACAAGCTGAGGTTAGAAGCTGATTGGCTACCATGCACAGCTGCACCAGATTCTGAGTGAACCAGCTTTAGTAAATCACCCCCTATGTGCCTACACAGCCACCCTTCCACTCCATCCCACAGACTGCTAGCACAGATCACACTGGGAAAGCTGTCATTGCATTATGGGAACTGTGCTTTTTTCCCTGTTTTAGTCTTGTTAAGCTAAGATTTATTTATTTTATGTACTTATATAGCGCCGTCAGTTTACGCAGCACTTTACATATATATTGTACATTCACATCCGTCCCTAACCCTCAAGGGGTGTACAATCTAAGGTCCCTAACTCACATTCATACATACTAGGGCCAATTCACCTACCAGCATGTCTTTGGAGTTTGGGAGGAAACTGGAGTACCCGGAGGAAACCGACGCAGGCACAGGGAGAACATGCAAACCCCAGGCAGATGGGGCTGTGGTTGGGATTCGAACCAACGACCCCAGTTCTGCCAGGTGGAAGTGCTAACCATTTAGCCACTGTGCTGCCCTAGGCTGAGTAGCTGAGTTACCGCACATCGGTACATTATAGCACTTGTATCTGGTGGTTAGGAGGGTGGAATGCTGGGAATTGCTGCCCTGTGACTGTTATATATCCTATCAGTGCTATAAAGAGTTCTACTTTAATGATCCCTGTACTGGCTGTGTGGCAGGATGAAGAATATGCCGAAGGGGAGGACGATGCCGAGGTGCAGCAGGAGTGTCTACAGAAATTGGGCAGCCGGGACTACATCATGGAACCCGCTATATTTAACTCCTTGAAGAGGTCAGTTCTGCTGAGGTCAGATGAATTAACACAGACGTACACTAGATAAATCATTAGGCCCCATACATACCTTTCAGTAGCCTTCAGACCCCACTCCCTCCCTGGAACCTCAGAGCCACAAGTAGTATATTATGACAACTTCAGCTAGGATGTCAGGGCTTTGGAATGCTACCACCTGTACCTGAATATTAGTGGTGAGCCTGTCTTTTCCATCTGAGTGGACCTAGCATGTGATATGTGCCTTCATGCCAGGCGCAGGCTAAGTAATCTTCAGGTGTAACACTTCCAGGTCTTTATTACCTCTCACAGAGATCGCAGCACTCCCCCGACAACAATGCCTTCACATGCTTTTCTCCCCAAAAGAATGACGCCATCTTTGTTCAGGCATCATTCAGGGTCACTATCTACTACTTGTAGCTGGCTCAGAGGTGACAAAATCATAGAAATCCTGGTTTCTGTACAGTTCTTGGCTGTGCTTATAAATGTCTGACACAGACCAGCCGCTCTTGCAGCCTCTCACTTTGATAGCGATTGACTACAAAGTTAAACTGTGCAGTCTGGGTCAAGGGCGTCCCTAGGGTTGGTGTCACCCGGTGCGGTAACACTTGGTGTCACCCCTCCCTCGATCCCTGCAAGATGGATCGGATCTGCGGATTGAGCATAATGGATTGGAGCCCGATCCATAATGCTCCCCAATCCATTATGCTCCCCAATCCGCAGATCCGATCCATCTTGCGGGGATCATCGGCTTGAAACCTATACGGGGTTAACTGATCTTTCAGCACCGGTCTGGTCTGCACATGCTCGAAAAGTGATGTCAGATGGAGGAGGTTCCTGCTGTTGCGGCTGGATTTTTGTGTTACAGACAATTCCTGGATCTTGCACAGTCTTACCTAGATCAGTTAACCCCGTATAGGTTGCAAGCTGACAATCCCCGCAAGATGGATCGGATCTACGGATTGGGGAGCGTAATGGATCAAACTCTGCAGATCCGATCCATCTTGCAGGGATTGTCGGCTTGCTTTAAAACTTTCCTTTTCGTGGAGAGGGTCTGGTGTCACCCGGTGCGGCGTGCACCCGCCTTGGGAAGCCACTGGTCTGGGTGATCACTGGAAATGTGAAGAAATGCTTCCTCCTGCATGCAGCAGGCTGATAATATCAACTCAACCTAAGCAAAGGCACTGGCTGGAGCTCAAGGACTGAATTTGTTTTTTCTTTTTAAATTGGAAAAAGTGTTTTTATTAATGTATTTAATGATACCGTTGGTGAATAAATTCTATACAGACTTGTAAAGTTACTGAAAAGTCCATTTTAACTGGCCAGTAGCGAGGCATAAGAAGCTGGAGGGGGTGGGACAAAGCATTGACTTCCTAGCTGATGTCAGTATTTGTGTTTATAGAGCACCCCACGTTTCAGGGCTCCCATAAAGGCTCATACTGGTTTTTATGGTACCCCTGGCTGTTTGCATTCACCTCTGACTTTATAGTGTACTTCTTCAGTACAGATTCATTAAGTCACTATTGCTTGCCATTCTAAACCTAGTTGTAAACCATTCATTCCCCTTGTTTGTGCTTCCAGGTATTTCCAGGCCGGTGGCTCCCCAGAGAACGTCATACAGCTGCTGTCAGAGAATTACACCGCCGTGGCGCAGACAGTGAATTTGTTAGCTGAATGGCTGATCCAGTCAGGTCTCTTAATGCAGAACATGGATTATATGACATCAGAAATCCTACAGCATATAATGGGACAGATTTTGTTATATGGAATTTTAATGAGGCTTTAAATTCAGGGGTTATAGCTGTTGATGAGCTACAAAGCTCAGAATGCTGGTACATGTAGTTTTTCAGCAGCTTACAGGTTTTTGTGTTGCACAGGTGTGGAGCCGGTGCAGGTGCAGGAAACGGTAGAGAACCATCTGAAAAGTCTCCTCATTAAACACTTTGATCCACGTAAAGCAGATTCCATCTTCACAGAGGAAGGAGAGGTAACAGTCGTAGCGATTTTTACTTTTCTGTATGTCCCAGCCCTTCTGAAAACCCATCAGCATCATTGCATTCATTAAACACCTATATATCCATGCACATTCCTACATTCATAGAAACAATCGAGTACTGTCCGCGATACCTTTTTTATTTGCACTAACATACAATTTTGAGGACAAGCTTTCGGGGAATGTTCCCTTCTTCAGGTCTAAGCAGTACTGAAACAAAGATTTAGCAGAATGTTAGAAGAGATGTAGGGGATGGAGATAAGACACAGCAAAAGCAAAGTCTGGGGGGGGGGGGGGGGGCTAGACAACACTAGCAGAGGCAGTCATGCTTGAGCTGATAGTCATAAAACTGTTGGATAATGAGTGAGGAATCCCATGTCCAAATTCAGGCCGTTATCTCTTGTGTCAGGATCAGTACTTGGGTGATATCTTTCACATGCCCTATTGTTCCACTGATTGTTCCTGTTCAGCAATGTCGGCCTTGTGTGGGGGCATAGACATCACGCTTATTTTGATTTGTAGACTCCGGCTTGGTTGGAGCAAATGATCGCACACACAACATGGAGAGACCTTTTCTACAAGCTGGCAGAGGCTCACCCAGAC
Organism: Staurois parvus; assembly: GCF_062004578.1. Lineage (NCBI taxonomy): Eukaryota > Metazoa > Chordata > Amphibia > Anura > Ranidae > Staurois > Staurois parvus. Next base: position 1,079,188 of record NW_028318883.1, read on the forward strand.
TGTTTGATGCTGAACTTCACTGTAAAGGCAAGAGTCCCATGAGTTTTCTTTTACTTGCTACCTATCCATTCACAATGCTTTACCTCAATATTGTGTCGTGTAGATTTTGTCAGCGGAAAAATAACATATGGGGGAGCGTTAATTAGGTCTGATTAAGGTAATTGATTGAATGTAAAGGGTTGAATAGGATTATATGTTATTTTACATACAAATACTACATATGAATGAAATGGCATGTACAGTGTAACAACAATACATTGCTACATTGTATTCATTACCCTTGTTGTGTATTTAATACAGCTGAATGTTATCAGACAGTATTCAGCTTTTCATTCTGCACTGAAATTTGTTTGAGAACTGCAGAAAAGAGATAAAGCTTACACCACACTATCAGATCTAATTAGCTATGATTAAAGCCTTTTTAAGACCCCGGTCGCACTGGGTGCGACTTGGCATGCAATTTGCAAATCCAAATCTTACCCTATTGTCCGCAATTAGAACTGTCATATCGGTGCAGTTCCAACTTGGTCGGAGCCGCACCGATTTCTAAAGTAGTGCATGCACTACTTTTGGTGCGACTTGCATAGACATCTAGGCAGATGTCTTGCAAGTCGCACCGCAAGTCGGAATGACATCTGATTTTGAAATTGTGCGACTTACAGTGAAGTCGCACAATTTCAAAGTTGGGGTCGGTGTTTTATTGAGCAATACAAAATCCATCAACAATTCCAAAGTATTCAGTCAGGAAGTAGTAAAAGATATACATGGTGGTAGTTATACATCCAACATGGCTCATTTGGTAAAACACGGGCAGAAATATTGCCACAGATAGTACAGGAAATGCCTAAATAATAACAAAAGAGTTAGTGGGTCACAGTAGCCTATTCATAATTAAGTCAGGACAATGGGGACAACCCCAGGGTGTCAAGCCTTTGGGCCCATAGTTTTTCAAATCTGTTTGGACATCCTCCGTGTTAGTATGTGTGTGTGTATAAGTTTTATATAGCCTTCCACCTATATCCCTGGAGTGGTTTGTTTTTCTGTTTTTACAAAGAGTTGTTGTGTGTTTTTCTTAGGGGTTATGCTATGTGGCCAATTTGGTTTCACTACAAAGAGTTCTACAACTAGTTGCTGAACTGTATCTCTCTTTTCTAGCTCATCTCAGATGCCGGATATCAGGGTGAAATCACCAGCGTCTCCACAGCTTGCCAGCAGCTTGAGGTGTTCTCCAGGGTGCTTCGAACTTCTCTGGCCACCATTTTAGATGGAGGAGAGGAGAACCTTGAGAAGAACTTGCCAGAATTTGCTGTAGGTCCACCATTATTTTGTGCATGGGTTACACGTGGCTACCTGCTGAACCATCACTCCCCGTTCACGTCCCTCTTTTCTTTTTATGATGTTCTAATGTCTGTTTATGTGCGTGTTCATTATTGTAAAGAGAAGACCGCTTTCTCATCTGTTGTCTTTTGCCTTGTGCCTCTTCCCAGCCTTTTATACTAAATGGGATTGGAGGGAGGCTGAAAAGGAATTCATTTTATTACTCTGTTCTGCACTTTGGTATCTTGTGTATCAACATCACATTCAGTGACAGCTGTCAAATTTGCTGAGTGTTCTCCTCCCCCTCTCAGAGTTCTAACTCTCTCCTAATTTCCATCGCAGTCATGGGCCCCAGTTTAGTGCCTACCTGTCAGAGCTTTCTGCCAATTCTGTTCCATCTGGCAAGCTACAGTTCATATTATGTTTTTTTGTTTTCAGAAAATGGTCTGCCATGGAGAGCACACGTATTTGTTTGCCCAAGCAATCATGTCCATATTGGCGCAGGAGGAACAGGGGGGATCTGCCATGCGCAGGATCGCTCAGGAGGTGCAAAGATTTGCTCACGAAAAGTAAGATATTGAATATCATGAACCGTAGGATACAACTGCATGAGAGCATACAGATAGCTATTCCTATTTGATTCCATTCTCTCTAATATTCTTTGAATAAAATAGGTTTTGCCCAAGGGGCAGTTATATCCGGAGAGAATCTTTGTGAACTGTTTGAAAGTACAAAACCTAGGTACTTAGTAACTTCTGCTAGTAGCCAATAAGTTAAAGTGTTACTAAACCCACAACAGTACAATCAGTCTGTATATGCAGTAAAGTATCCTTGCTATACTCACTGTGGAAACTAAGGGGTTAATCCTTTGCATTGTGTAAAAAAGGCTATTTGATCCTTTCTTCTCTGTTCCTCCCCTTTTTCAAGCGACCACGTCTTATCTCCTGATAAGATAGACTGAACTGTAGGCATTTTGCAGATGCTCAGTTTGGTGTGTATTGCTAGAGAGGTGTTTTTTTTTCTTGGGAGAGTGCATGTGATCAGCATAGGGCCAATCGGCACTGTCCAGACAGAGGTCAGGGGTTTTGCATCCTCCTAGAGCAGAAAGAAAACTCCTACAAGCTTTAGTGACTGCTGGGCTGGACACTGATAGAAGTCACAAGACTGCTCTAACTGCTAATGAGAAAAGGTATTTAGCAGTTTATATTTACTAAAATAATTGCATTTCCATGTTGTGTGTACTGTGGGAGACAAGATTTAATGAATGCAGTGTCCGGGGAGACCAGATATAGTGAATGCAGGGTCCGGGGAGACCAGATATAGTGAATGCAGGGTCCGGGGAGAGCGGATATAGTGAATGCAGGGTCCGGGGAGACCAGATATAGTGAATGCAGGGTCCGAGGAGAACGGATATAGTGAATGCAGGGTCCGGGGAGATCGGATATAGTGAATGCAGGGTCCGGGGAGATCAGATATAGTGAATGCGGGGTCCGAGGAGACCAGATATAGTGAATGCGGGGTCCGAGGAGAACTGATATAGTGAATGCAGGGTCCGGGGAGATCTGATATAGTGAATGTAGGGTCCGAGGAGACCAGATCTAGTGAATGCAGGGTCCGAGGAGACCAGATATAGTGAATGCAGGGTCCGGGGAGAGCGGATATAGTGAATGCAGGGTCCGGGGAGACTAGATATAGTGAATTCAGGGTCCGAGGAGAACGGATATAGTGAATGTAGGGTCCGGGAAGATCAGATCTAGTGAATGTAGGGTCAGAGGAGACCGGATATAGTGAATGCAGGGTCTGGGGAGATTAGATATAGTGAATGCAGGGTCCTGGGAGACCAGATATAGTGAATGCAGGGTCCGGGGAGATTAGATATAGTGAATGCAGGGTCCGGGGAGACCAGATATAGTGAATGCAGGGTCCTGGGAGACCAGATATAGTGAATGCAGGGTCCTGGGAGACCAGATATAGTGAATGCAGGGTCCTGGGAGACCAGATATAGTGAATGCAGGGTCCGGGGAGACCAGATATAGTGAATGCAGGGTCCGGGGAGATTAGATATAGTGAATGCAGGGTCCAGGGAGACCAGATATAGTGAATGCAGGGTCCGGGGAGACCAGATACAGTGAATGCAGGGTCCGGGGTTTAGTAACACTTTAAAGATATCTACTTAAAGTCCATTGTGTCCCATTGACCAACAGTGTGTAAATAAATAGGATGCCTAACCACAATGTATGTAAATATGTGACATAATGTTCGTAGTAAATTCTGATTCGGGTCTTGCTATAATAAACCTGTTTATATTAGATTAATTGCAGTGCCTGATGTTTTACATGTAGTTTTTGTCCTTCAGAGGTCATGATGCCAGCCAGATCACACTTGCTCTGGGTACAGCAGCTTCCTATCCTCGAGCATGCCAAGCACTGGGAGCTATGTTGTCCAAAGGAGCTTTGAACCCTGCAGACATCACTGTGCTGTACAAAATGTTCACAAGCATGGATGCCCCCCCTGTGGAGCTGGTGAGGAGTGGGGGGGGGGGGACACAAGTGTGGAGAACTGCAATACATATTTTGATAATGAAGTACATTGAAAAGTGCTTCTCTTTTTTTCTAGTCTTTACAAAACATGGGATGATGTGATCTGATCTTGCTCTTAGTGTTGTTCTGAACTCTCCGGATCCTTTTCATCACTGTGTATTACTGTGCAGGAAAGCAGATTAAAACTCCTGGTGCTGAGGAGTGCTCTCTTTAAATTCCTGCATGCAGCAGATTGGCTGCTCAATACAGTTTATAGGCAATAATTAGGATGGGCAAACTAAAACTACGTATTTTACAATTCACTTTCAGCTCAAAAGGTATAAACAAGATCTCTAGACGGAATAGTCATACACCCGTTTTCTGGGGACCTCCCAGCAAGCTGTACATTTCTACTCCATCATTTAGTCATTCATGTAACTATAACTGTTGAAACAAATCCTATAAATGACCTTTTATGTGTCAGTAAATAAACCGACTGCAAGCATGATCATAAAGGTTTGCAACACATTTAGCAGTCCCTTACAGCACATGCTTTAGAAACACATGAGATGTACAATCCTGCATGAAGAGGGAATTAACAGAACATTTTCTGTTTTAAACCTAAATAATATTGAGAACCGCTATTCCAGAACAGTGCAGCCTACTTTATTTTTCTTTTGCAGATCCGTGTTCCCGCTTTCCTGGACCTTTTCATGCAGTCGCTTTTTAAACCAGGTGCCAAGATAAACCAGGACCACAAACACAAGTACATCCACATACTGGCATATGCAGCCAGTGTGGTGGAGACCTGGAAGAAGGTGCGTCATATCAGTAGTTCTGAATGCATTTATCTTTCATCATTTGTATCACATTGGCAATTCTTTAGGGCCTTAGAGAGCAAAAGCCTTCATATTAGTATTTTGTTTGGTCTAATGTGCCCAGAAATGATAGGACTGTGGCTGGATAAAGAAGCATCTGTAGGTAATGACAGTGGCAGTTTACAAGTACCAGTTATTCCCGAAGGGGATTAGTGCTCTCTACTCCAGCACTACAAAGCAGGGCCGTGGACAAGGGAGTACCACCAGTCCTCCTGTACAGGGCCCAGGCCAGCACGGGGGCCCAGGTAGCTGGGTGAATAGGATGTGGGCAGGTAAGGTGATCGCCACGGTGGGGGTGCAATTACTGGAACTGACCCCCTGTATGGCTCTCTCTGCAGCAGCTGTAAGCTGGCTTCTTCTCCTCTCCCTCCTGCTGGCTTTCAGCTGCTATATGGAGAGCCATACAGGGGATTGGTTCCAGGAATTGCCCCCGTCTCACTCATCGTCCTCCCTGTGCACCATATGTTTCCCCCTGTGTTCCCCCACCCCCCGCAGAGCTGCCAGCTAGCCTCCCCTCCTTACTACCAGCAGTTGCAAGCACACAATAGGATATTTCAGGATGGAGAGGGGTGGAAGGGTCAGGTAAATGTCACATTTTACCAGCCCCTTTTTTTCCTGGATGAACAGGAGTACTGATCACTCACTGTGTTCATTCATAAACGAAGCATAGTAAACTATGGTTTTTTTTGGGGGGGGGGGCTGTCAGGTTGGCTGCATGGGGCCCCGTGGTACACAGTACTGTTTTGAACTGTATTCTTTATACAGCATAGATGAAGGAGCTGCTAGATAGGTCTGCTCTTGTGTTCTTTGGGATGGGAAGAAAAGCAAATATGAATTGCAAGTCATTATACAGATATTTCTGTTTCTTGTCTATTATGCTGCAGAACAAAAGGGTGAATATAAACAAGGATGAACTGAAGTCCACCTCCAAAGCAATAGAGACGGTTCACAATCTGTGCTGCAATGAGAACAAGGGGGCCTCAGAACTGGTGGCGGAGCTGAGCACACTGTATCAGTGTATCAGGTATGTATTGGGATAAGAAGATGATGAAAGAATTGTTGTGAAATGCAGGCTAGGAGTCTTTTCTTCGCTTGGATGGCAGAAAGTGATGCCACTAGTGTGGGGGACAGACACGTCATGTATTTTCCTTTATACCACTCTAGGTTCCCAGTTGTGGCGATGGGTGTTCTGAAGTGGGTGGACTGGACCGTGTCGGAACCTCGCTACTTCCAGCTACAGACAGATCACACCCCTGTCCATCTGGCCTTGCTGGATGAGGTATGCTTTGGGGCTTTTCATGTGTAGTTGTGAACAGATTTTGCAGCTTTGTCACGTGCACTAGGAATGCATCCTTTTGTTGGATAATACATATCTGTATGCAGTGCTGCTTCACTGTGTGACAGGAGGAATCTGTATATATAAACACTGCGTATATTAAGGATTTATGATTTCTATATTGTTTGTCTTCTTGCAGATCAGCACATGCCACCAGCTGTTACACCCGCAAGTCCTGCAGCTTCTTATCAAACTCTTTGAGACAGAGCACTCGCAGCTGGATGTCATGGAGCAGGTAGGTGACCGGGTACATACATCTGTCCAGTCACTGAACCATTGAATGCTAAAGTGAAAATGAAAGCAACTGTAAAGGATTTTTTTTTTTTTTTTTTTCCAAAGTTTTTTTTTTTCCCCTCTCTCTGCAAGGATATGGAGAGATAAAATGTATCACTATATCTCTTTCCTCTATTCAGAGAGGGGAAAAAAACAAGGGGGCGAGCTTCACAATGACTGATCACTGTGATAGCCAATCAGAGGCTATCACAGTGATCATGTGACCCGGAATCAGGAGTCCCGGGCCGCGATCATTAGAACGGGACCTGGGGCTCTCAGTGACACCCCGGTCTTTGTGCTGGGAGCGCAAAGACCAGTATACAAGTATGCGGCCCCATGAGGCCGCATATTTGTGTTACGTTGGCGTGAAGGGGTTAATGCGTAGAATGCATTATGGTAAAGAATCTCGAGACTATAGAACCACTTTTTCTATGATAAAATCTTTTCCCAATCTTCCCTTCAAGCACTTCTCTTGACATACATAACCCCTCGCCCTCCTGAGGATTTACCCCCCTTTCCTGACCAGCCCAGTTTTTGCGTTATGGCTCTGCGTTACTTTAACTGACAATTGCGCGGTCAGGCAACGCTGTACCCAAATGAAATTTGTCTTTTTTTTTTTTCCTCACAAATTGAGCTTTCTATTGGTGGCATTTGGTTGCCTGTGTGGTTTTTTTTTTTTTTTTTTTTTTTTTTTGCGCTATAAAAAAAAAGGCTGACAATTTTGAGAAAAACTATATTTTTTACATTTTGCTATTAAACATGTCTAGTAAAAAAAATAAAAAAATCTAATTTCGACATAAATTTAGGCCAAAATGTATTCTGCTCCGTGTCTTTGTTACAAAAAAAAAAAAAAAAAATCCCGGTACGTGTAAATTAATTGGTGTATTGGTGAAAGTTATAGTATTTACAAATGGCAGTATAGATGCTGTGATTTTTTTTATTTTTTTTTATATTTACTAGTAATGGCGGCGAACAGCGACTTGTAGTGGGACTGCGACAGACATTCTGACACTGGGGGGAACTGACTTGGTGTCACTGACATGCCCAGTGACACCAATACGGTGATCAGTGCTAAAAAAAAAAAAAAAAAGCACTGACACTGTACGAATGGCATTTGGCAGGAAGGGGTTAACATGAGGGTCGATCAAAGGGGTAACTGTGTGCTGGGAGTGTTTTACTGTGGGGGTGGTGTCTGTGTGCTTCACTGTAATCACACTGCTCTGGATGGCTGTGCTGGGCACAGCCATCCAGAGCAGTGTGCCCGAGTTGTTATTATTATTATTACATCGAGTTTATATAGCGCCAAAGGGTTTGCTCAGCGCTGTACAATAGAGGGGGGGGGGACAATACATGAAACAGTACAGCAACTACAAACAGCACACGAGAGGTTAGAGGGCCCTACTCTTTGACAGGGAGGAGGACTGTTACTAAACAAAACGGTCGTCCTCCCCGTCGGAGATGCTCGGTAATCACCGGCTGCGACCCGGTGATTGACGGTCCCGAATGGCAGCGCGGGCAAGGCGCGCCCCCTACCTGGAAATGCAAAATCAAGTATATATACGTGATTTTGTGCACCCCTGCCACCCTGTAGCAGTATATCTGCTATAGGGCAGTGGGAAAGTGGATAAACACTGAATGCAGAAAAAGATGCTGGAGGGGGGAACATTCCCTTTCTAGCCTGCACTGCCTTCCATCAGCATCTCCCACCTCCTGGTACCCAGAGGGTTGTGCAATCCTGTGCGTGCATCAGCTCTAGCAATGTCTGCATGTACTGTACAGCTGCACCAAGCAGCATTGTAATGTCCACATGTGCCCTGTGAAGGTCCATCTTGTTTGTAGGCCTTGCACCTTTTCAGCAAATGTCAGATGCACATTGGTTTTATTGTAGATGAATTTAGAGAAGGCCTTCTGGGTAGTCCTTCCACAACACACTGAAATCCTCCTCCTCATATGTGTGTACATAGTACGGATCTTACAAATGGTTCTGACAAGCACCTCTGATCTGTAAACAAAAGTACATGTTTAGTTTTGAAAGAGCAAACTGTTAAGTCTTCTGGAGACCAATTTGTAAAATCCATCTTGCCTTTTTGTCCTGTTGCATCCTTAGCTGGAGCTGAAGAAGACTTTGCTGGACAGGATGGTCCACCTGCTGAGTCGAGGTTATGTACTTCCAGTGGTCACTTACATGCGCAGATGTCTGGAGAAGATGGACACCGACATCTCACTTATACGATACTTTGTCACAGAGGTGAGTCCTTGTACTTCCACTCGCCTTCACATTCTTTTTTTCATACAATGTGTTTGAGGATGAGGGTCACCCACCCTTTTTAGGTAAAGGCAGCATTAGTTCCCTGTTGTGCCAGGGTCCCCACACAGTGCAATTTCATAAATCTAGCTGTATCTTGGGGTCAATATATCGGTGGGCACATTCTTGATACAGAATGATTAGAATAGACCCCAGGGATTGTTCAACGCAAAGATCTGATACAATGGAAAATGTTTTAATTCAATCAAATTGCAGTGTCTATGGTGTTATCTTATCCACAGAGCTATGTTCTTGAGAAGGGTTTTAATAGAGTTTGCATGTTCTCCCTGTGCCTGCGTGGGTTTCCTCCGGGTGCTCCTGTTTCCTCCCACACTCCAAAGACATGCTGGTAGGTTAATTGGCTCCTGTCTAAATTGGCCCTAGTAGGTATATGTATGAATGTAAGTTAGGGACCTTAGATTGTACACCCCTTGAGGGTTAGGGACTGATGCGAATGTACAATATATATGTAAAGTGCTGCGTACATTGACGCTATATAAGTACCTGTAATAATAAATATAGAAACAACTCGGAGCAAAGTAACAGGTTTGCTTTAACCTCCTTCCCGAGAAAGATTTGAGGTGGTATCAAAAAAGTTTCCAGACTAGTTTTGTAACACGTCAACAGATGGCAGCACATGGTTGCACGCACAGTCACAGGGAGCACCGACCTTCATAAGTCAGTGTGCCAAAAGACATCGTCCTGTATACGTCGGGAGCTGTGCAACTGGTGCTTTTCTGACCGCGTGCGTTACCACATCTGCTTTTTCATCATGGACAGCAAGTTATTATTATTATTATACAGGATTTATATAGCGCCAGTTTGCTCAGCGCTTTACAATATAACGGGAGACAATACAGCAACAATACATTTCAATACAAGAGGGTTAGGAGGGCCCTGATCCTTGGAGCTTACAATCTAGGAGTTAGAACAAAGAGCAAACCCAAAATGATGAGAACAATCCACAACATTGCTGTAGTTGTCGGTGTGCCATACAGAATTAAGCAAACACAGAGGGGCCCCAGACTAAGTGCAGTATTGAGACAAATCCATTTACTAAAGTAGTGCAAACTGGCAACTCACTATTAATGTAAAAACAATAAACATGTAAAACATCTTAGGAGGTTCCCCAGGGTGGTCCAGATGGTCTTCCGTGACTTTTTATGAGATTTTTTTAATGTTTTTTTTTCTACATTGCCATGAGAAATAATTGTTTCTTTATTGCCTCTCGCTCTTTTTTTCTTAAGTAGTGTCATACTGAATAGTCTAGGCCGGGGAATTGAATTAAAATTCAAGGAGGTCCGGTCACTAAAATCTTCTTCTGGCCGAGGTCTGAAATCAAATGTCCCCATTAGTGTTCCCACTTAAATTGGGATCCCCCTAAAGAGTAATTAATTACATTAAGTGCCACCTTCAGACTTCCCCCATAAATCACTTGCCACCGTCAGACCATCCCCTTACATCAGGCATTCCCATCAGAGTGCCCCCTTACATCAGGTTTCTGCATCAGGAGGCCCATTTACCTTTGGTGTCTGCCATCAGAAGGCCCCCTTACATCATTTGTCCCCATTTGAGGGCCCCATTATTTAAGGTTCCCCCATCACAGTGACACCTTACATAGGGCGTGCCCATCCGCGTGCCTCCTTACAGTAGGTGACGCCATCAGAGTGTAACTTTACATCATGTATCCCCATCACATCAGATGTGCCCATCTGAGTGCCCCTTTACATCAGCTGTCCCCATCAGAGTGCCCCTTTACATCAGGTATCCCCATCACATTGCCACCTTACATCAGGTATTGCCGTCAAAGTTCCCCCTTACACTCAAAGTACCCCTTTCCATCATGTTTCCCCATCAGAGTGCCCCTTAACATAAAATAAGCATGCTGAGGGGCACATTTTATGTTGTGCCCCTTAGCATTAAATGTGCCCATCATAGTGCCCCTAATATAAATGTGCCTATCAAGGTCCCCCAGAAAGAACCCCCCCTACCTTGAGGGCAGACAGGAGCGGGAGGCAGGAGCTTGCCTGGATACTTTCTGAAGGGGGCAGGGTGCGCGCTTTTGGACATGCAGGGAGCGGGAGCCGGGAAAGACAGCAAGCTGCAAGGGGTGGGGCACATGCGTGATGTCATTGGTTGCTGGGATGTCCATCCTGCTAAGCGGACCTGTCGTTCTAGTCTGGTGGTCTGAGTGTGAGTGCTGCTCTGGCCATTTAGTGACTGCTGGTCTAGGCAATCCTCATGTGTAATTTGAACATGCACCATGTTGCTGTCAAATTCTCCCCTTAGTCTGCTGACCCAGGAGCATAAGGAGCACTTTGTCAAAGTCTGCCAAGAACTCCACCATTGTGCCCTGGATGACCCGTCCTTGGGTCAAGGGTCATTACTGGTGATGAAACTTGGGTGTAAGGGTTTCATGCAGAATTTCACGTTTTGCTCTTTGCTCTAACTTGCTGTGCATGATGAAATAGATGTGGTAACACACGCGTGGTCAGAATAGCACCAGTTACACAGCTCCCGATGTACACAGGACAATGGCTTTTGGCACACTGACTTATGAAGGTCAGTGCTCCCTGTGACTGTTCATGCAGCCTTGTGCTGCCATCTGTTGTGTCTTTTTTGATACCACCTTATAGTCACCTCTGTTTTGTCCACCTACTGCCCCTCAACATCAGGTAAAAAAAGAAATATCCAGTACTGGAGCATGTGACAGCACTGGTCCAATCAGTGCTTTCACATTGGGAGTCCAATAAGCAGTATGCGAGCTACAACTCCGACACCTTGTAGCATCCACAGGGCTTTATGTTCACTTCACTATGCAGAGAAGAGTTACAATAAAGTGAACTGATTCCTTAACTCTTTCTGATAAATCTTATAGGCTCATTTATATAAAAATACTGTTTTAATTGCATTAAGCCCCTCCTGGTCATAGCTTGCACTAAGGCCTCCCTGATCTTGGAGACCCCTGGGTCTGTAACAAACCGCAGCTCAGCAGTGATGGGAGGAGGAAGGTCTAACAGAAAAGGTCACATTTGTGAGTGATAATTGGCCATCCCAGTGTAGTATTATCTGTGAGTTCTCATCCTCACTTGGCTTCATTGTAGTAAATGATTCTCAGATTTGTTATTGCAAATATTGGAACACGCATGGCTTCCTCTATCGGCATGCTTCCCAGTACAATCTACTGCCGATGTGACAGCTGGCAATGACAAAATCAAGCTGCTGCACCTTAGATGGCTTGTGGAACCCACAGAAGATCTGTGTCATGGTGTCCTCCTCTCTCTGCAGGTCCTAGATGTCATTACTCCCCCTTACACCTCAGACTTTGTACAGCTTTTCCTCCCAATCCTAGAAAATGAAAGCATAGCCGGCACTATCAAGGCAGAGGGAGAACACGATCCAGTAACAGAGTTCATAGGTAAGAATCTGCATATTTTGTCCTGCTTTTATTTGTAAAGGGTAAAGTTTTTGTCCGCTGAAAGCATAAGTGTACTTTTTAATTCAGTCATTCTTTTGAAAGTTCCTCGACAGTCTTCCCCACCCTGGCCCCACAGCACAAGATCTACGTGAAGTGTGGGCAGATAATTGTAAGAATTGGTGGGGTTGCTGAGGGCAGGGAGAGCAACTTCTAAAAGGATAATAAAAATTGTTCTGTTTGGTTGTTTTTATATGTAGCGTTTATAACATACACATGTAGATATTTGCTAGCAGCATATACATACTGGATTTTCAAGTGCAACCCTCTGTGGAATTAGCCCTCATTCACACCAACGTTGTCAAACTAGCGATTATAGCACGTGGAGGACATTTATTAACGCATAAATGTCACAATTTTTCAGTGGTGCCATTCACGCTAGTCATTTACCTGCATTTGGAGAACAGAGAATTCTGTGCATCTAGGATCTGAATAGAAATTTTAAACACATGTACACACGTTTAGATGCAGGAAAAAGTGCTCAAGGACGCATAAAATTGTTTTTACTTCTATCCTCCCCTGCATTTAGAAAAGCTAAACAAAGGCGTTCCAGTGTGAAGAGGGCCTTAGACTTACCATTTTCACCGTTTTTTTTGTATAGCAGTAGTTTTAGTATAGTAGTAAACCCAAAGAACTATGTTCATCATAACAGGTGCTGCATGTGGGATGTATATCACAGTGGGTACATGTCCTGCATGCCAACAGTATTAAGCAGGACATGGAATCCACGTGTCCTAAAGGACACCTCTGGTCCACTGTGTAGATAGCCATGGTCTCTTTGTCCCCCTAGAACAGTGGTTCTCAACCTTTCTAATGCCGCGACCCCTTAATACAGTTCCTCATGTTGTGGTGACCCCCAACCATAAAATTATTTTCGTTGCTACTTCATAACTGTAATTTTGCAGTGGGAGGACTAGTGCCACATCATTGGTGTCAGTGGAAGGAGTAGTGCCCCATCACTGATGTCAGTGGGAGGAATAGTGCCCCATCGTTGGTGTCAGTGGGGGGAATAGTGCCCCATCGTTGGTGTCAGTGGGGGGAATAGTGCCCCATCGTTGGTGTCAGTGGGGGGGATAGTGCCCCATCGTTGGTGTCAGTGGGGGGGATAGTGCCCCATCGTTGTTGTCAGTGGGGGGGATAGTGCCCCATCGTTGTTGTCAGTGGGGGGGATAGTGCCCCATCGTTGGTGTCAGTGGGGGGGATAGTGCCCCATCGTTGGTGTCAGTGGGGGGGATAGTGCCCCATCGTTGGTGTCAGTGGGGGGGATAGTGCCCCATCGTTGGTGTCAGTGGGGGGAATAGTGCCCCATCGTTGGTGTCAGTGGGGGGAATAGTGCCCCATCGTTGGTGTCAGTGGGGGGAATAGTGCCCCATCGTTGGTGTCATTGGGGGGAATAGTGCCCCATCGTTGGTGTCAGTGGGAGGAATAGTGCCCCATCATTGGTGTCAGTGGGGGGAATAGTGCCCCATCATTGGTGTCAGTGGGAGGAATAGTGCCCCATCATTGATGTCAGTGTGGTGGAGGGGGAAATAGTGCCCCATCTTTGGGGTCAGGGGGGGGAATAGTGCCCCATCATTGATGTCAGTGTGGTGGAGGGGGAAATAGTGCCCCATCGTTGGTGTCTGTGGGGGGGGAGGAATAGTGCCCCATCGTTGGTGTCGGTGGGGGGGAGGAATAGTGCCCCATCGTTGGTGTCGGTGGGGGGGAGGAATAGTGCCCCATCGTTGGTGTCGGTGGGGGGGAGGAATAGTGCCCCATCGTTGGTGTCGGTGGGGGGGAGGAATAGTGCCCCATCATTGGTGTCAGTGCGGGGGGGGGGGGAGAGGAAATAGTGCCCCATCATTGGTGTCAGTGGGAGAAATAGTGCCCCATTGTTGGTATTAGTCACACAAATGATGGGGCACTATTCCTCCCACTGACACCAATGATACTTACCTTGCTGACCCCTGCTCCAGCCTGGGCTCGCTCTCTCACTTACCTGTCAGCTGTCTTCCTTCTCTGGCCGCTCTCCTCTTCACTTACTCCGGCAGTTCCCTCGATCTTCTTAGATCTACGCGCGCTGCCGCTCGGCTCCTCCTCTCCAAGCTCCACCTCCTCGCCGGTGATTGGCCGCCTGTGTGCCTCTCCTGAGCTACAGTTCCGGTGGCCAATCAGCGGCGAGGAGGCGGAGTTGTTGAGGGATCCTGGAGGTGTGGCCAGGTGACAGGGCAGCGTGTCATCCCGCCCACACATCGACTGAGTCAGAGGAGCGGTGTCTCGGTTCCTAAGACCATCGGAAATATGTGTTTTCCGATGGTCTTAGGCGACCCCTGGGAAATGGTCGTTCGACCCCCAGGTTGAGAACCGCTGCCCTAGAAGATGGTTGTTGTTTTTATTTGACAATAAGCACAGCATAGAGATAGCTACCACCACCAGAGCAAATGCAAAGATGTTAGCTATGAACAGGAGGTGTCTGCTGCTTCTGTGGCCATTTTGGAGGACAGATGTTGGGATTGGTTGGAATGCAAATTCTACATCTAAAACCTGGGAGGGGAATTAATGGACTGTACTATGGACTAAAAAGAAATGAGAAAGGCATGATAAGTTGTACACCTAAGCGAAGGATTAGGAACCTAGTCCTAGACATGGTGTGTTGCTGCTAGGGGTCATTTGTCATTGTGATATGGATGTTTATGTCTGAATCTTGCTATTTATTTACATTTTTTGTTATTTAGTTCACTGCAAATCCAAATTCATCATGGTGAACTGATCGGGCTGTGCTGGGTAGACTGAGCCCTGGACTTCTGTGAGAACAATCCTTTTTCTCTCCTAGGAGAAAATGTGTGTGTATGTATATAGAAATTGTTTTGGTTCTATTTGTGAATTTTTTTTTTTTTTTTTTAACAAATACACATTCTTATTTTAAAACCAGGTCTGTGTTCATTTAATACACAAGCAGAGCAGCTGGTATAACTAGGGATGTGAAAACACGCTATCACCTATTGCTGTGTACTGTGTGTGTGAGACTGTGAACACATGAAATCTCTTATAGCCATGAGCTTTGTGTAGCGTCTTGCTTTTTAACATATCAATTGTAAAACGTAGATTACAGAAATAGCAATGTTATTTTAATTTTCCTTTTTATGTTTTAGAACTGACAAAGGTGTGAGAAATACTCTTCACTGTGAGGAAAGGTGATAAAGTGTTACTAAACTCACAACAGTACAATCAGTCTGTATATGCAGTAAAGCATGCTTGTTATACTCACTGTGGAACCTAAGGGGTTAATCCTCTGCATTGTGTAAAAAGGTATTTAGCCGCTTATATTTACTAAAATAATTGCATTGGTAAATGCAGGGTCCGGGGAGAGCGGCTATGGCGAAGGCGGGGTCCGGGGAGAGCGGCTATGGCGAAGGCGGGGTCCGGGGAGAGCGGCTATGGCGAAGGCGGGGTCCGGGGAGAGCGGCTATGGCGAAGGTGGGGTCCGGGGACAGCGGCTATGGCGAAGGCGGGGTCCGGGGAGAGCGGCTATGGCGAAGGCGGGGTCCTGGGTTTAGTAACACTTTAACATGTACAAAGTAGTTATCACGTTGTATTGTTTACAGACAGCTTATACTGATACAGATTTAGGGCCTTAACTGCTTACAGCTGCATAGGTTTGAATGCTCTCCCAGTGGAGCTGTGATGGTGTATCTACAGTGCTCAATGGTAGCACCTTCCCTTATGATGCCTGTTGTAACCAGGGCATAAGTTGTGGGCTGAGGTATTGATGTACTGACTGTTCAGTCTCAGCACCTCCAGATCACAGCTGATGTCACTAAATTAGATTTAAAGTGCGATTGGTAATGTTAGCCATAAAACGTTTTGTTTTCACTATTTCCCCCCCCCCCCCCTACCGCCGGTCACTGTAATCAGACAGCCACAGTTGTCACAATACCCAAACAGTGGCTGCATGTCATAGGATGCAGTCTCTGTTTGATTAATTTTCCATCCAGGTGCTTCAATATTTAAATTGACTTGCTGAGAAGGTGATGCCAACAGAGCCAGTTAGGGCTCAAATTTTGGCCAACTCAGTAGGAACCAGATTAAATTTAAGCCATGTGTGGTCAGCTTAGGTCCTGGACCTACACAGAAACCCCATGTGTAAGATGTATACGATTGTATTTTGTGCTTTTTTTTATGTGATCCATAAAGCAGTTTTGAGGTGTAACTCCAGTCATTTATTTTTTTTTTTTTTTTTTGTAATACAGTGATGGAGGATTAGAATCTGTCAGATTTTACTGCTATCTGGGTCCCCAATATGCAGATTTCCCCTCACTTCCTGTCCTGGTGACCAGTTCTGTGGAATAGCAGTAAAACCTTCATCACTGTAGCCATGACTATAACCTGTGGCTGGTATTACAATGTAAGGTAAGCTGGTAGAGTCTACGTAGGCTGCCATTGGGAAGCTCTCCCTCTGCTGGAGTCTAGTATTCCTCAGAACTATAGGAAGTAGATTTAGACACTTTTTGATCAACAGAACCCAATACATTCTTATCAAATCTTTATTATAAAGAATCATCTCAGACAGTAATTCTCTTTGACGCTTTAACTTCTCATTTAGTCAACAATTTTGCATTACCATGTTGTAGAATAAAAAAAACAAAATAAAAAGCTATTAAAAATCATTTTCTATCTAATAGTGGCACATATGCAGAATGTATTGCACAAGAAAGATATTGCATTTAAAATCACAGCTGTAGGATTGTCAGCTAGTAAGAGCAAGGAAGGCTGGATTTAGAATGGCTGTCAGGTTTTTGTTGCTGTACCCCATTTAGATGTCTTTACACCGGCACAAAAAATGTCACTAATGGAGTTGCAGCAATAAAAGCCCAATGATGGTTCTACTAGAATTTCCAGCCCTCCTCAGCATTGTGCATAGCGTCTCTGACAGATTTGTACTGGTGTGGAGCCTTGGCTTCCAGGTGACAAGTAGATGGTACCACTGTTGTCTCTACTGTCCCGTCCTATGAATGCATCTAAGACTTGCTGGTAGCAGCTTGTGTGATGATATGTCTGCATAGCTTTGATCATGTCCAGTGCCGAAGGTTACGATGTATAGCAGCTTTGTCCTGGTCCCGTGATTCTGCGTCTTTCATTATGGCAGGATGACATCACCGTAGGCACAGTCGTCCTCAATGGCCAGGTTGTAATCTGCTCCCTGTCCTCCTTTATATGTGCTTGTTACAATACGTAACCAGCCCCTCTCCCCCTGCAAAAAAAAAAAATAATAAAACCGATTAGAGAGAACTAGCTAAACTTAGTCAATTTATAACCAGCATTCAAACATTCAGTCCACTCATCCAAAGTATTATTTTACAAGTCCAGGTCAGAGCACCCAGAATGCTGCGCGACTTTTATATACAGCTGAGAATAGGCTCTACTAAAACACAATGTAGAAATGCCGCAGTGAACACTCATTTTTATCTACGCAGAACTGATTGGAATTTTAAGTTTTGTGCAGGACATGAATCTGCAGAGTGTGACTTGTACTGCTTTGTTTGTAACCATTCAGGTTTTTACTTTCAGTGCTTTACTAAAGACAATTAGAATTGTACATTCTAGAAATAATTTTCATTTTCAGGTAGATATAAAAACTTAGGGCCCCATCACACCAGAAACTGCACATTACGGCTTGCTTGTGCATCTGCAGTGATGCACATTTGACGCATGTTTTTTACATTCATTCACAGTGCAGAAAAAAAATGCAGCTTGCTGCAACTTTTTTCTTTTTACTGCACTGTAATAGTGTGAATGTTGGCCATTGGATAACCTGGATTTTGGACTGCAGTCAAAAATGCATCCCACTGCACTGGTGTGAATGGGCCCTTACTAAATAACATTGGTTGCAAAAGCACCATAAACAAATGCCTTTATGTTTCTGAACCCTTTGTTGTCTCAATGCTGCTGTTATCCTGCAATCTCCTTGTAGCCCCCTCCTCTCTATAAGCGCCCCCAGTGATGGCTGCATGGCATTTTGAAGGTTGGGTTCCCTGCTGGTGACAGTGTACCATGTCTGTGGAATAGGTGTGGAAGTGGCCCACTTGTAGTCTAAAGAACAAAGGTATACCGGTCAGGCAAACAATCCAGATCAATCTATAACAGGTGCAGGCTCTGACTCACCACCACACACGATGCAATACCAAGAAGGGGCAGCTGTACACCGAGGATGGATGAATATAGTGTGTATTTATTAATCCATAGGACACACAAAACACCAGGACATGAATACAGGACTTAATGCTTTTCACACGATCTCATACTTAATCATTGGTTGTTATGATTAAGCACAAGATCATGGGAAACGCGTTATCAGGTCCTGTATTCATGTCCTGGTGTTTTGTGTGTCCTATGGATCAAACACACACTATATTCATCCATCCTGCAGTGTACAGCTGACCCTTCTTCCTATTCCCCTTGTAGTCTACATTGGAATCTGTTGTGACAGCAGACAAGGTGATAATGTAGTGCAATAACCTGGAGACAGGGACAGAGTGTTCACTTTACCAGAACAAGGACTTTACAGGGGCTGTAATGTGGCCAATGGGAGTTTAAAAAAAAAAAAAAAAAAGTCCCATCTCTGGTATTAGGGGAAATATTAGTACCCCATTGTTGGTAGCAGAGAGGGGCACAGTGCCCCATCAGTGGAAGGAATAGTGTCACTCTGGTGATAGTGGTGCAGGCATTATTGCCCCTTGGTGTCAGTTGGATGAATAGTGCCCCAAGGGCCACATTCGGCCCTCGGGCCAGTTTGGAGACCCCTGCTCTAAAGTAACTACAATGTTGCAAATCAGAAAATGCTGTATTTTCCTTTATGCCTTGGTTCATACTATGTGGGGCGGGGCACCGCATGTAATTCGCACAGAAATTACATACAAATGTCGATGTGGTGCTAATTGAGCCATACATTTTATAGGGCTCAAATCACATCACGCCCACACCAAAAAAGGTGCAGGACCCTTTTTCTTTTTTTAATCCACACCTGAATCACATCACATGGGTGCTATCACCCATGCAATGTGACGTTTCAGTATCATTAATTTATAAAATCTTCTAATTGCCACTAATTCCAAAAAGTCACATCAATGTGCAGCTGGAAATAAAATTGCCCCCTCTGGGCAAAACAAACAGTCCTCTATTCACAAATCAGTGCAGTTTACCCTTCAATTAGCACAAAGATCTTCATATGCTCTCCCCACATCCTTCCAATGAAGCATGTGTTGTACACTATTCAATCTTTTTCCATCGACTGCACTGCTCCAACTCTCCCAAAAACCAAAACAAAACTAATATAGCGTAGTAAGTTCTGATGAACTCAACGTGATACACCCGTGTGCCCACTACACCAAACCAAAAACATGTTCACAATGCAGAGACCACTCCATGATTAACATCAACCACTATCCACAATGACTACTCTTACCCCCAAGAGTAAATTCTGTGCATGTAATCTATATAGCTCTCCATCAATACATCCCAAACTCCTGATTGAACATTGGAGGTGGATGGTGCACTGTACACTTCAAACCAATAAACATGCTCCATTAAGAGGTGAAGGTGGAGATTGAATTAAGGATTCAAAAGGCACATATCAATTCATGCAGGTATGGTGCATGTTCCAAAGGGAAGGGAGGAGCATGTCTAATGGTTTGACCACTGGAGGTGGACCTGTCATCTGCATGCTCAGCAGGGATCAGTGTTGAGATCCCCTTCAGTGGATCTGCCCTGTCTGAAAGGGGCCTTAAGCTTTGACACAAAAGAAAAAAAAAAAAAAAAAAATCCTGGAAGCTGATTGGCTACCATGCAGAGCTGCACCAGATTTTGCAATCTCCAGGTTTAATAAATAAACTCGTGTTACTCCTTGCCAGCCCATACTGATAGCATGAAACTCCAACCACAGCCAACAGGAAATCCACACTGGAGCAATTTACACGATTAACTGATCGTTCTGTCACCGACCGGTAAACACTGCTGTTCCGCCCTGCTACATTGGTCTGCTGGTATCTACAGTCTAGAACCAGCACAATCAAACATTGAGCCCTGGGTAACCAGTGTGGCTTTTCATGCTCTTTGACAGTTTCAAATAAAAAATGACAAATCATACCCTATTGTCCACAATGAAACTGTTTAGAAAGTAGTTCCTGCACTACTTTTTTTTTTCGGTTTCAGGTGCGACTTATGTAGACATCTGTGTGTGAAGTCACACAGATGTCTTCCAAGTCACACTGACGAACATTGAAATCATGCAACTTCAAGTGAAATCGCATAAATTTCAGAGTCTGATCCAGGGCTGAAAGGGAAACTCATTTTCAGATTTGCAACATTGCATTTACTCCAACTTGTTACATCAGATGATCCAATACATTGTAATAGGTGAGCACACTAGAATCCTTATACCTACAATTACCTTTGATCTTTCAGGGTATCAGAACTTCTTGGAGATTGAAGCAGCTATCATTAATATACAGTGTATGAAATAAATATATATTACACATATACACACAATATACCCAATTTTTGTTTCTCTCAAAGTTTTTACATGGATCAGTGTTACTGTAAAAAGAAAAATGAAATTTATTCTATCATTTATCCTGTGTAACATGACACCAACATAATGATTCTGAAATATCGCAAATTTTTTTTTTTTTTAAATGCAACAGTCATAAAGGGTAAGAAACACAGCTGTAAAAACGACCTCTAGTTAAAGGTTATGCTTCAAGTTGTAGAGTATGATTACAGCTCCTGTCAGCTTTTTATTTTTTTATACCGTGTTGCCGACTGGGTAGATTTCACGTTACACCCTATCTTGGAGGCACAACACAGAGGACTAGCGGCAGCTTTCTCTTCTATTACTTTGTCATAGTGACAATCCTCAGAATGAATATAGAGGATGACTCTTCCCAGCAGAGACACTGACAGCAGTTCAAACCCCATGGAGGTGGCCTAACCTTTCCAAACACTACTCTGGATCAGCTCCTGTTTTAGGGTGACAATGTTCTGTGTTGCAGCCGTCTCATTGGGTCCCTAAAGTGGAACTTTACCCATAACAATATTGTTCTTCAGCAAGGAACATACATCCCACATCAAGGCTCCGTTCACACTGACATTTTTTTAAGCTCCTACAAGTGGTTAGAAGCTTAACAGTGTTATCCTATGTGTCCATGCACACTAGTGTAGGCTACTAGCGGTTTTTGAGCTTCAGTGTCTAGGAGCAGAAAAAAATTTTGTTTTTGAAGAGTTTTACCAGCAGAAAAAAAAAACAAAAACAAACAAACTACGCTAAATACTCCCAACAGCCTTTTATAGCTTTTTTTTTTTTTTCCCCTATATGCACATATGTACTGTAAAAAAGCAAACGCCAATAAAAACGCTATTACCAGCGTTTCTTGAGCTTAAATTAAAAAAAAATTAAAAACTGCTAGTGTGCATGCAGCCTAATAGTTATCCTACCACAATTAGTGTGCGCTGTCAATTGCCTCCAGCATTGTTCCTGTTTGTTCTTTCTGGAGGATGCAAATTTGCTGAAGCACAGAGCCCCTGAACAGCAGTAAATCTTTAGGCTGTCAGCAAATTGGCCTCCGAGCATGTGCAGAGCAGGGTGAGACAGTGCATTACTGGACTTTAAACAGTAAAGATCAGGGGTTTCCAAACTTTTGAGACAAAGGGCCAATTTACTGCCCTTCAAACTTTAGGGGGGCTGGATTGTGGCCAGGGGGGAGTACAAAATGCCCTGGCATCAGTGGGAGTAAACAATACCCTAGGCCTGGTGGTCAGTGGGAAGAACAGTGCCCCGTTGCTCGTGTCAGTGGGAGGAATAGTGCTTCATATCAGTGGAAGGAAAAGTGCCCTAAAGGCCAGATAAAAGCAAGCAAAGGGCCATATGCGGCCCGTGGGCTTCAGTTTGGAGATCCCCTGATATAGACACTTATTTTGAATGTTTTACATAGCTATACCTGCAAACGGGGCCAGCCTAAAAGTGATCTAGCAGGACTTAATTTTCTGAATAAAAGTTCCATTTTAATGGCAGGAGTTTTGGGTGTTATTTAATCAACTGCTGAAGATAAAATGACTTTTTAAATGACATTGACATAGTAAAGCTTCCAGAAGATTTTGCCCTGGGTTTACATACTATATAGTCTACATATTCCTATTGCTGACTTCAAAACCTTCTGACTCTCCAACACAGAAACATGCAACAAGTGAAATCTAAAGAACTTCTTTGTATAATTGTTCCAGGAGAGAGTCTCTGAAAGTGTTGAAACCAATAGGTCAGCATGACAACTAGCACAGCAGCCAAAATCTTTCCATTTGCACAGGGTTCCTGCTCTATCCATAATAAACCCCTCTGAGTCTAGAGAAGAGATGGCTTACCCAAGGTTCTCCCCAGGAGTTGCGGACAATCCAGTACTCCACGCCGCTTTCATCCACACCCCAGCCGGCCACAGACACTATGTGATTCACCATGGCACTTGGCTGATACTCAGCGTACAGGCCCCCAGTGTAGGCATCTAGTTTTTCTGTAGCCATTATACCACAGCTAGAAAATACAAATATAAACATGAATTATTTTACATACAACAGTTCACAGTGATATATATTAATTACAGCAAGTGTGACTCCAATGAGCCAAAGAAGAAGACCTGCCCATTGGCCACAGTACTATATACAACAGTAATGGGATTTAATATGGGAACACAATTATTATTCAGAAGTGCGGTTGGTGTTGGCAATAATCCATACGCCCAATCAGATGTATACCTTTACTGTAGCCTGGTCACTGAAAGATTAAACATTGATTGTTGTGAATAATTGGACTCTACTGACAGCTGTGTCCATTACATTAGCTGCACATCCATTTTTCATGCCAGGTTATGCTGATGGTTTGATACACAGAGCACATAATGTATGGCTGGAGAAAAAAACTGAAAATCAGATCACAACTAGACATTCTCAGATGAAACTGCAGCTGGAATCTGCCACCAATGTTTCCTTGCCTTCTGAAAGCAGAATAGCGGAGGGATCTGAACAGTGGTGTCACAGCGTGCAGACGTGCGGTATGAATCACAAGACACTGAGCAGAAATATTACAGATATTTTGTATGGAGGATAAAGTCCTTCTTTCAGAAGTGATGGGGTCATTTATACACAATGGATAAGGAAGACGTATTCTCATTACCCACAGCGACTGTCCCATTAGTACCCGGAGAGCTGGTGACGTAGCGTCTTTCCTTGCAGTTTGTCCTTCTAGCGCACGCACTCTGCGTTGCGCCCGGAGAGCAGGACGACGTAGTGTCCCTCCTGCTGGCTCGTCCTGCTCGCGCATGCGCATTGGCCCGTTTCGGCGCGCGCATGCGTGGGCCATTATTTAAGTTCTTGCATCCTCTGGGTAAGCTCATCCCTTTGAGAACGTGCTGGTGCACGAAACGCGTCAGCGAGGAGCCTACCAGAGTGACCTCGCCGCACACGGCCACGAGGAAGGCCAGCGGCCATCTTTTTATACCATATATCACGTGAGTTTCCTAAACATTTTTTGCTGGATTTCTGCCTATATTTTAATAAAAAACTAAACTATTGGCATCCATCTGACTTTGGCTCATCGTTTACGAGCCCCATTAAGGTGAAAATCCCTGTATCTGGAGCTATATACTGGCTTATGTCTTGGAGCTGTCTTTGGAAGTGATATGAACAGAGTGTGTGTAAGCAGTACCATCCTGTGTATCCACGTTATGCCTGATGACCCCGCAGCCCCTGCCTAGACCCAGATGACCCCTTAAAGGATATATCATACACATGCGCACTATTTATGTGCTTCTGGTAAGTGCATAAGTTTACTGGTCCTCGTCACTGAAGCTCACCAGCACGGAACACCGATCACTGTTTTCCCTGGATCTGCTATATGTTTGTTTATTCAAATGAACTAATTCACTCCCGTCCCATTGTTTGCTTATTGTGATTCCGTTACATTTTGATATGTCATAAGATGGTTTTTATCACCTCATCACTATATATGCGCTCCATTAGCGCTCACAATTTTTTATGATTGATTTTATATCTTTGTATCATTATTTACATCCTTTAGCGCTGCATATATTTGTCATATTTATTTACTTTTAGAGGTTTACCTTTTTATGCTGGCTGCTTACTCTATATACATGCGCTCGCAATAACCCACATTTATTACAAACCACAATAGGCTGGTAAGAGGATAATTGCTTTTTAAAACTTAAACATGACTGAAGGTTTGACATGAATCGGGTCCCTGCACACAAAACTGGTGTTTTATTTCTGGGTAGAGAGATTCTGTAGCAGGGAACACCACTAAAAAAGTGCAGCAGAGAGACCCCCACCCCAATGTCCCTAGAAGAGACAAGAGTCCCCCATTACTGAAATAAAGGTTTGTGTGGACCGGCCTTCATGTGACCAATATCACATTTGGTTTCTGGAGTCTGGTTACCTGACTGGTCCATTCTTGTAGATCTCAGCCATCATCTTCTCCCTCCCACTGACAGAGCCGTAATCTCCAACCTTCCACAGCGTGTAGTTGGAGAGGAAGAAGCATTTCCCGAACGTCACACAGGTACCACACTGGTTGAATTTGTTGCAGTCTGTAATTTCAGGACAAACATTTGTATATTAAAGTGTCTATACATAATCAATACATTTTTTTCTGTCCATTATACACCTCTCCACATTACTATGTCCTGTTTGGAGGTACAGGAAATTCTCTTAGGGGTTTGAAATAAACATCCTCTCTATGTACTGTGCAACCTCCATAAGCACTTCCTTCCTCAAGTGTCCTTTGGGGCCCTATCACACCAGAAACGTTGAAGCGGCTACAAAGCTGTGTGGTTGTAGATACAGCACCAACCTATTCAACTGGAAAGGACTGGTGTCTGGTCACCCTACAGCTGTGCTGGATAACTTGAGTAGCATTTCTGTGTTTAGTTCCAAACACTTCTTCATTCACTCAGCTCAAAGACTGGAAGGACCAATTCTGCGGCTGCTGCTAAATCACTCCTGTGACATGGATCTTATACAGACAGCGTCACAGCAGACACAGGTATATGGGGTTATGCACATGGAACCTTAAAAATATGGAGATAGAATACGGTGTTTGACACTAGCTAACATACTCGTACGGCCAGTAGGAAGAAGGGTCAGCCGCACACAACGGAGGATAGATGAATATAGTGTGTGTTTATTGATCCATAGGACACACAAAACACCAGGACATGAATGAGGAAGGAACAAATGAGGGCGCACAGGCCTAGTGCATTACCATAAAAAATGTTTAATAAGAATAAAATAGGTGTTGTACTCACAAACGAGAATAAAGCCATGGGCTCTGAGGAAGAGGCAAGTCCTCGAAACGCATCAGCCTATTGGATGTCTACACTCCCCATTGCGGACTGTTACTCAGCGTGGTGTTGACCCAGCTGTTCTTTTATGATGTGCCTTGACTATATTGTCATTTGTGAGTACAACACAACTCATTCAGTATATTTGGATTCCCCCGGTCCATTTGAGGGCAGCAAGGTGTGCATGTTCCAGGACATTCTTAATGTGGTTGTAGCCTGCATCGAGTCCATCCCCAAGCGCAGGAGCATTTGTGTTTGCTGGTTCACCAGGACATGAATACAGGACCTGTTAATGCATTTTACACAATCTCGTGCTTAATCATTGGTTGTTACGAGATCGTATGAAATGCATTAACAAGTCCTGTCTTCATGTCCTGGTGTTTTGTGTGTCCTATGGATCAATAAATACACACTATATTCATCTATCCTCCGGTGTGCAGCTGACCCTTCTTCCTATTGCATCATGTGTGGTGGCGAGCCAGAGCCTGCATCTGTTGTGGATTGATCTGGATTGTCTGCCTGAGCGGTATACCTTTGTTCTTTGGATACTCGTACTGCCATCTTGGATACATCATAGGCCAACATGGTCATATTACTGGAGCTTATACTGTGTGTTGCAGTGCAGATGGCCATACAAGTTATCTGTATCTAAGCAAATATTCTCCATGTTTGTGACATCCATCTGGCAGCAACTGCAAAGCCGAACTGTTATAACATCTTCACCATATGTTTCTGAACCCTTTCTAAAAAAAAAACACTGTCCACAAACACTTAAGTTTCAAATAATATTGATCATATCCTTGTAAATAAAGCTCACTTGGCCCCATTTATCCCAGCAAAGGAAGATTTGTTTCATTTTGTATAACACAAAGCAGCCAACTCGGATTTCACCTAGTTTTTTTATGCTGCGGACTTGGAACATGGCTGCTCTGTGGCAACTAAAACTGGCCTATTGTTGTCCAACCCATTCCCTATTGATGTCCTCCTTCTCTTACCCTGGTCCTTGGCCTGGTAATTGTTGCAGGTTTCATCGGGGATACCATTGGTATTTGCATATTGCCAGACTCCTCCATGGTCTCCACCCTCACAAGACCCTGCCTCGCCGCAGTCAATCACATTCTGTACAGACAGGTATGCAGATGGCCATGCCCCTTTCCTCTTGATGTTTATCCGATCTGTAGGGAGGGTCATAAACAGTCATGTTAGAGTCAAATATTAAGAGCAGAAAGTAGTTGCATCTCATTTTATTGTGTTGTGTTAATACTAATCTGGAATATTTTTCAAAATTCATTTTTTTTCTCATCGATTTTTACAGCTGTCTGAGGCTTTCAATGAGGGAGTGTTGAACATCAGCAGGCCTACAATGGTAGAGATGTTTCAGGCAATGTTTGGAGAGATGGGTCAGGAGGCACTCAGTGGGTGTCAGCACTGCATACAAGGGCCATTTCCCTGTGTGAAGGTCTCCTCCTTTTCCAAACATGTATTTTGGACAAACAAGTCACTAATCTTACAAATTTTCTAGTGAAGAATTTTATTCTCCTCAGAACATATTCAATATGGTTAGCATTACCAGGTCTAATTAAATATTCCCCTGTGCACCACTCACCCTCCTCCTGTCCCTGAGGCTTTCCTAAAGTGTATGCATAGACTTTTTCTTAGTATGGTACACTGCCCCCTGCTGAATGAAAGAGGAGTGGAACCCACCTGCCATGGCACTGGTACTCCCATGTGCCCAACATGATCCGCAGTACTGAGGGATGTGCTGGTTTCTTGTAGTGCTGACATAGTTGTTGCCGTTGACATTACGCCAGTCCCAAGCCTTTGGCAGGCTATTTATAGGGAGGTATTCATGGGGCCTCGGGTATGTCCTAAAAAATGATTATAGATTTAAAACATAGGTAACATTAAAAAAGGTAAGTGCGCCTATAAAGTGTACCACTTTTGGTGTATGCTCAAGAATTGAATACCCTCCTGGGGTTCTCTTTGGTACCATGATTGACCCTGGCTACCCCCATCAGCTGCTCCATTTACAGGGAGATCACATTTTCATTTACAGTTTCTTATTTTATGTAAACAAATGCTACTGCTTCTGACTACCCAGATCAAACCATGCATCAGGGTCCATAGAACAACAGTCAGGAGATCTAACTGGATGCCAAAGAACACTCACCCAAGAAGAATCAAAGCAAGAAAAATCAACAAAAAGTTTCACCTCTCAAGTCTGCAATGAAAACAAGGGAGAAAGGACCTAGATCCCAGAGTGAGATCCTACTGAGTTTATGGACCATTCCCTGCTGTTGCCAGAGGATCCTACACCAGGAAATTAGCTTGTTCAGCACCCAGATGGCTCAAGGTACCAGAGCTTACTCTCAAAATCCTCCAGCAACACAGGATCAGAAAGGCACATTGTAACCTGGACCACTCCCCCATATCCAAAAGTAGACAGTTGTTATGAACTGAACTTCCAAAGACCACATTTGACAAGGGCAGAGCAGTCAGGATTGGAATACAAGGTACTATTCAAGTCAGGACTCAGGTTACCTTCCTTGTCACAACCACATCTCCTGTTCCTCCTCATTGGTAGGGAAAAGCCAGCTCTGTGCTGAAATCTAATGGTATCTGTATCCAGAGAGGACATACCATTCCCAGCTTAGGGAATGATCCTGCAAAGTAGAATGAACCAGCTCTCCAGGAACAGGAGAAGAAGGATCTGATGTATTCTGAGAATGGACCAGGGTAGGAGAAGTGCCTTGGCGAAGAATTACCCCATGACCCTTCTGCAACAACTGAGAATCAGGTAACCCCTTCGCCAAAGGGCAAGGACATGAGGGTGTGGAAGCTGTAGATGCTTCTACCACAGAACCAAGTGGGTATAAACAATCTGCGGTCAAGGACAAGAGGCCCACATCATATGACAATACTAGGTCCAGTCAGACACTGGAGAGGTTCTGACTGTCAGGAAAACATTGGTCACTAGAACTCACATTGACTGAACTCCACAGGAGGCCTTTTGAGTATCCCACAATGTGGATGCCATGAAAAGGCATTGGGACAACACTCTGGGACCAGCAATCTTGAGATGCTGTGGTGGGGATGGAGATTAAAAGCCCTAAAAGGGATAGTGAACTACCTGTGGATGTTCTAGCTGGGTCTGAGCATCCCTCTGGAAAGGGACAAGAATGGTAGACTGTTTGGATCACTGTAAAACTGCTGGACTAACATGTCCTGTTCTGGCATCTTCCCTGTGAGGAATAGTCTAGAACAGGTTGAGACACAGTTCCTAACGCCAAGCTGGTATAGGAGTTAGGATAAGGATTTTCCAAGCCAGGATACCACAAGGGAGCAGAGGATTGTGAACCTGAGTGGTAGAACAGGGAGGTATAGTGAGGAGCTGAATAGAGTGTTATTTGTAAAGGTTCACAAGAAGGCACTCTACACAAAAGCTGAAGCACAAATTAACAAACAGCCCTCAAGGATCAATGACCATTCTCCCATTTGTTGGGGTGCATGTTCGTGTCAATAAAGGCTTCCCCGAGAGTTTGGCAAACTTTTTACTCCCAAGCTTGTGGGTGGCCAGAGTATAAGGTTAGGAAGTCCTGTGTGTGTCTACTGTGGGAATAACTGAGAAGAAAGGTGATTTTGCCATCCTTTCCATAGATTTCTTGCACTGAGGCAGGTTGACATGGACCTCCAGAGATATCCCTGATAATAAGGTCATTTGTTCCATGTGTTTGATCGGGAAGGGATCTACTAACACAGTGGAGAGTCTTAGATAGTCACTACTACCGAGATGCCAGCTGTCCCTATGACTGCGAGCAGATCAGCAACACACTCTGCTGAGGACCTGGAAAGAGCTCTGGGGGCATCTGAAAAGTACCTTGCGCAGAGCTCACTGCACAAGGGTCATTCCAAAAAACTGATGCGAGTCATTTGTAGAAGTTATCCAGAGCTGACAAAGTAGAACTATAGGCAAAACTTTTTTTTCCCCATTTTGAATAAATAAGGGAGGGTTATAACCCCTAACAGTTTCTTTTTGCCATCTATGTCCCATCAGGGGGATTTACTTTCACTTCCTGTCCCATAACCAAAACAGGAAGTGAGAGAAAATCCCTACAAACAAGGGAAATCCATTGGGGTCCCCTAGGTCACCAGAACTATTGTCCCCATTGGAAGAATTCCCCTCTATTATTGTTATGGGGACAACCCAAAATGTGGGATGTTCCTTTACATTCACTTTGAATGATAACCCTAAACAGGAAAAATAAAGAGGGTGAATCTCCCTAATGGGGGCAGATGTAGCAATACAAACCTGACGTGTTCTAACCCATCGCCACTCTTTTCAAAACTAAAGAAATAAAAAAAGTTTTGCCTTTAGTTATACTTTATGATATTTATTTTTGCTTGCCAATGTCCAATCCAGTAAGAACGTTTTGTGTTAAGCAATGGACAAGAAAGAAAATTTGACTGTCTGGACTGTTACTGTTAATGCTAAACTCAAAATTCAGGTGGTCACTCCCATTTTCATACTGTGGCACCCAATTGGACTCGTCCCACATGGTTGATGATTTTCAGGAAGCAGCTGGTCTGGGGTGTCACATGATGTTCTCTCACAGCCAGAATTTCCCAATCCGGTTTCAAGTACCCTGAAAGGCAGACTACTGTGCCAAAAACACAGTGAAATGGGTGGGGGAATTACACAATTGTATTTCCTTGTACAAATACTCTATCTAGGGCAAACATTTTCCGATGACTGTGGAGAAAAAAAAAAAAAAAAACAGGAGGGGATAACTTTGTCTTTAGTTACATGAGCTGCAGTGGGGAGTTTAGAAGAACTACAGGCTCCAGCAAGCTCTATACATCAGCCTCAAAACAAAGGTCAATGGTGTCTTTCCAGCTTTCTGTACAGAATAATGATAAATCAGAGGCTTTGACTAAACAATCTTTTACCCAAAAACACTATTATAAAAAAAAAAAAAAAAAAGCAGTTTGTTGCAAAACGTATCTGCAGACTTTTAGCTGCGTCTTTTCTGCAGATCTTGAGATGGGCTATTCCCCATGTTTCATGGAGTTGAAGTGACACCAAACTCTGGTATACAAAATTCTACTCAAGTATGTATTCTTAGCTCAAAAAGGTATTCTATCGCTCTCAGCCTCCTCCAAATTCTTTTTTTTTTTTTTTTTTATAGCTGTAGTGACCTGACTTCCTGTTAGAGGGTGGCTACATTTGTTCTCCATGATCTCACTAGGTGTAGTAATGTAGCCACCCTCTCTTGCTCCCTCCCGAGATGGGATATGAGATGCGAACTGTGCAAAAACGCAGTGCACATGACTGCAACTAATGTGCACTGTTCATTACAGATAAAAGGGGGGGGGGGGGGGAGAGAGGTTCAGAAGCTCACAGAGGACATTACAAGGAGGCCAAAGAAAGAAAAAAAAAAAACGGTAAGAAACAATTTAATGAAAAAAGAAAACACAGAGCCGCTGTATATGGAATATTTCTGGAGACTAGGGATACTGTTCAGTGTCACTTTAACAAGGTGTTCCAGCTAAAGAATGATATTTCAGTCATAGGAGGAGCCTAGCGGGTTGAATCACATGCAAGCTAGTTTTATTTCCTGCAGCATCTCACCACCATCACTCCCTTACTGCTCCTAGCTCGGTAAATACTCTATTTTTGGAGTTTTGAAACTCACCTTAAGGTGTTTCTCTCCTTTTGAAAATCTATAAATGGGGACTAAGACCCTTTGTGCTGACCAACACAGATACAAGGAGCTGGAGGTTCCGCTACCAGAGTTCCAGAGATATGAGACTTTGGAAGGATAAAAAAAATGAACTCAGAAGAAACATTCAGTTACCCATGCAGTGCAAGGGTTGACGGCTCGTTCTGGGCTAGGGTACCATTATAAAGCAGTTTTATGCACCTTAACCCCCCCCCCAGTAATAAAGTGACTTAAAGCTCTGTTTACAGTATTGCACAGCCCTGATCCCCCTCTACATGGGTCCCCTGCTGTCACTCCTGGCTTCTCTCCATGCAGTGTCACCATAGGAAGCCGCTTCCTATGGGGGGTACTCATGTGGGCTTGCTCTTGAGACCCTCTGCCTGCATCCATAGACACATATAGTGGGACACTGCCCTGTCCCACGCGTCCTGATCACGGAGGTTGATTGACAGCAATGGAAGCCAATGGCTCCCGCTGCTATTGTTTTGGCCCAGTAAGCAGGGACAGAGTCGGGAGCCGCTGCTCTCGTGCACAGCGCTGGATCACGATGGGGCTCAGGTACGTAAGCAGGGACAGAGTCGGGAGAGCCGCTGCTCTCGTGCACAGCACTGGGTCACGATGGGGCTCAGGTATGTAAGCAGGGACAGAGTCGGGAGAGCCGCTGCTCTCATGCACAGTGCTGGATCACGATGGGGCTCAGGTACGTAAGCAGGGACAGAATTGGGAGAGCCGCTGTTCTCATACACAGCACTGGATCACAATGGGGCTCAGGTATGTAAGCAGGGACAGAGTTGGGAAAGCCGCAGCTCTCATGCACAGCGCTGGATCACGATGGGGCTCAGGTACGTAAGCAGGGACAGAATTGGGAGAGCCGCTGTTCTCATGCACAGCACTGGATCACAATGGGGCTCAGGTATGTAAGCAGGGACAGAGTTGGGAGAGCCGCTGCTCTCATGCACAGCACTGGATCACAATGGGGCTCAGGTACATATAAGGGGTGGCGGGGGTGGGGGGAATTGAGGGGAACCCATGCACAGTAGGGTTGTTTTACCTTAATGCATAAAATGCATTAAGGTTAACAACCTCAAAGCTTTAGTGAATAAAAGATGTGCTAATGCGCTTGTGGATGTATCAAATAGTTCCAGTAATCACTTGCAGCAGTCCTGAATTGTGAACTTAAAAAACACAAACTAATAAATAACCTCAAGGCTTTACAACCACTTTAGTGCTCCGAGTTGTCAGTGCATCCTTGGCGTCCTCACTTACAATGCAAGACAGCTGGTCCTGTCCTGTACGTGATGACGTCAGAGCACCGGTGACCAACGGAGCACCGCAAAGACCTGGCTTTGGGGGACCAGTTGCACGAAGGAAAAAAGCCTGCGTATTTTTTGCTTTTTAACAATACCTTAGAGAAAAACAACATTTAACCCCTTGTGGTGCAGTCAGCAGATGACCCACTACAAGAGTAGTTTTGGATATTCTCAGCATTAACTCTTTCATTTCTACATCGAATTTAGCTCTAAGTTTGGGGTAAACGGCGCCCCTTTAGGTGGCAGGTTTCACCCTCACAATATACAAGAGGGGACAACGTGCAGGGACATGACAGACATCGGGTATATCTGATACCAGCTTTTCACTGAGAAATCACTATTATAAAGAATGTATATAGCGCTTTACAAAATGAAGAGAGACAACACAGTTGGTGGGTTAGAAGCATTGTACCTCCTGCTGTTCACTTTGCAGTGTTGCACAAGCTGCCAATCATCAATACACAAAGGAATATTGATCAGTTATAAGAACATAAATAAATTAATGGTACTCACCTCTGTCCAAAGTCCCCTCTGGCTACAGGCTTGTAGCAGTGCTGCCCCGGCTTGTAGTAGAGCTCAGCGTGGACCCAGGAGACCAGGGCGAGAAGTAGGAGAACAAGCCGGCTGTACATGGTGCAGGTCAGACACAATCTCATGTGATTTGCAGGAAGAGGGCTGAATATGACACACACAGACCTATCCTCCTCTGCTGACTCACTCCCTCCCTTCTTGTTTTTTTCAAAAGCCTTAAAGGGACAGCACAGCAGGAGACAAAGGCTGGAGCCTGCCCCGCAGGTTACACAATAGAATTCCTGTCTGACAAAAGAATGCACGTGGAGAGCACACAATTCCCAGCCCATGCTTTCAGTTTGGCTCCTAAACCTGTGAACAAAAAATGGTTAATTTGTGTCAGTTTCTGGTAAAAAAGAATGAACTAAGACACTCATAAAGCAACAATGATTTTCCACTGTGGTCTCACAGGTTGTGCTCAGAAGACCCCTGAACCTCACATTTTACCAATATTATCAACTAAAGCTTTGTGAAACCCCAAACCACAAATGCCATGTATTGCAGCTTACCAATCATCAGATGTGGTGGCTGCATTAGTTTTCTTTTTAGGCTCCCTCCTCTGTTTGCACCTGGTGATCTAGCCAGTAAACACACCTCTTATATTAGAGTGCCCCACTTTGAATGAAGGAGCACAGGGGGCACCAGCATTGTACTTCTGGGGGGAGCAATTAGCTGTACTAGCAGATTTAGATACACTAACAAACTGAAGCCAAACTCCAGCTAATACTTTATAAGCAGTTACAGCAAACCATTTTCTTTCTTTTGGGATAAAGGTTTTATGGGCAGCACAGTGGTTAGCACTTCCGCCTGGCAGTACTAGGGTCGTCGGTTCGAATCCCAACCACGGCACCACCTGCCTGGAGTTTGCATGTTCTCCCTGTGCCTGCACCGGTTTCCAGTGGGTACTCTGGTTTCCTCCCACACTCCAAAGACATGCTGGTAGGTTAATTGGCTCCTGTCTAAATTGTCCCTAGTATGTGTATGTATGATTGTGAGTTAGGGACCTTAGATTGTACACCCCTTGAGGGTTAGGGACTGATGTGAATGTACAATATTAGGTTTTGGACTCGCTACAAATGGGGTGACACTTCATGCTTCTTCTCTGTGACAGGAAGTGTCACAGGAAGTGAAGGGAAGTCTCCCCAACAGGGAAAAGAAAAAAAAAATTTTATTTATTTTTTAAAGCACAAGTTCGCCTTTTTTTGCATTTTTACCAAAATCCCCCTATGCAATTCCAAATCTTATGACTAGTACATACCAGTGCACCTGGGGGGGGGGGGGGGGGGGGAACTCTCTGGAAAAAAAAAAAAAGAAAAAAAAAAATACTGGCCTCTCGATCTTCAGCTGAGCTCAACAAGAGGAGAGCGCACACTACGCCCACACCAAATTTGAACAGACCAAAAGCAGCAGCTACAGAGCTTGGATGGAGCAGGGAAGAGTGCAATGGGCACACAGACAGTTTGAACAGCCAGAAGTGGCTGCTAGGAGGAGAACAATTCAAAATGTTCGGACCATCCTATTGTTTGCAGTTTGTTGGGGGGGGGGGGACTCTCCACAACAACCACAGGCCCCTCAATCCCCCTCATCTGAGCTCAGCAGAAGGAGAGCACGCACTGTGTACATGCGCAGTTTAAACAACCAGTAGAAACCAGTAGGAGGCACACAATTCAATTGTTCGGCCCAGTTTATAAACAGAAGGACAAAGGGGGCTAGGCAAGGGGGGAAAAGCGTTAGACCATCTGTCATATTTTAACTGCTGTCTGTGTCCCCACTGTGGTGTCCACTATTTGGACTGGTGACCATTGTTATCAAGAAATCCAACATTTTAGAGCTGTCTTCAGAGCAAAAGGCAAGGGGAAATTTCCCCTTTGTGCAACTTCCTGTTGCGCCTTTGGAACAGAAAGCAAATGGAAATTTCCACAACGGTACACAGACAGCAAAACATAATCTTGCAGGGGTTATAAACCCTCCCTACTCTATCCAAAACTTTAAAAATGGCTGTACATACACCAGGTTTGTACAATTTTCACATATAACAGCAAAGAACAAGATGAAATACACGCCATAACTTTAGATGCAATTTAAATTTCCAGCACTTAATAAAAAAACATAATAAAGTTGATTAAACTCATTTATTACAATCTCCTATCGGCTTTAACCTGCTCTTGTAATTTCAAATCGGTTTTCAATCTTTATAAATCTAAAGCTTTCCTTAGAAAATACCTGGTGAACCGGCCTTGTTCAGGTCTTCCCGCGATGTTATGACAACACTCCGTTCCTGTCTCTGTATTGTGCTCCTGCATTGTCACCTTGTCTCCTGTTTCCATGATAAAGACTACAAGCAGTCATGATGCCACATCCTGAGCAGGCATTGTTCATCATTGTTACTATGGGGTAGCTTTTCCAGAGCAATCATATGCGGCTAACAGTGGTTCCAGTGCATACAGATGGAGGAGACAAAGTCTGGTGGAGATCAGCAACACTGAGATGCAACAAAGGGTGAAATATAGTGAACAGTATATACAGAAAAAAGGCATGGCAATGGTTTATGATACACTGTACTTCCCACATTTAGCCAAGTAAATGTCATCCAGTTAGAATTAGATCTGTAAAACAGAATGTAATGTCACTTCGTCAGGATCCTGCCTCCCCTATCAGCTGCTTGTAATGGATGCAGTATTTGCTGCCCGCCACTTTCACCCCAAAACTGAATCCTTTTCCTGCTACAAACAACTCTCTGTCTCCTCCCAAACCACCTTCTCTCCCCATTATTTCCTCACTACTTTTGTGCTTACACCTCTTCTGGTCCAGTCTGACAACCTAGTCCATCCACCTCCTGGTCTTCCTGGACCAATCCTCCACAGTTTAGGTAAGTACTTTTTGTCTAAAAATTTGCATCTAGGTGTGAAATTGTTATATTTTGTTTATATCATTATTTCATTATAAGCATACTCCACAGAACAAATTCAGATATACTTAAATTAAAAAAAAAAAAAGAAGGAACCATGCTTTGGGTCCAAAAGAGGGACTATACTTATGAAAGAAAAACAGTTAATGGATTTATATTAGAGGTCCCAATATTATTATTATTATTATACAGTATTTATAAAGCGCCAATAGTTCACTCAGCGCTGTACATTACAAAGGGGGACAGAACATGTGACAGAACAATACCAATACAATGCAAAACATGAGGGGATCGAGGGCCCTGCTCTTTCGAGCTTACAATCTAGAAGGGATGGGATAGTGGTACAGGAGGAGATAGCTGTGGGGGATGGATTGGTAGGAAGAGTGGAGGAGGTCAGCAAGTTAGCAGGGGGTGAGGTAGGCTTCCCTGAAGAGATGGGTTTTCAGGGTGCGCCTAAAGGAGAGGAGAGTAGGTGATAATTATTATTATTACTATATGTAATTTAGTCATCTAGTCCAGCCTTTTTCAACCAGGTTGCCTTCAATTTTTGGCAAAGTGCCTAAAAACTGTATACAAGCTGGATACAGGTGGATCAAGCCTGATTTTTAGTTCCACAAAGCCATAGGTTTCCATTAGAACCTTCTAGCCCTTGGCATTCTAATAACCAATGATGTCACTGGTTGATAAGAAGGACATCGGAGGACTGCACAGCGTCCTTGTCTACCCTCCCATGGCCCTCTCCATCAGCACTGGGGTCATGTTAGCTGAAAGCGGGAGAGAAACTGAGGGAGAAGAGAAACATGAGAATACTAATCAGTACCAGTGTGCAAAGGTTTGTTTCCTACAGAAGAATAAATCACCTAGAACGTTGGGTGTCTTACGTGTGTGGATTATGCTGTGCTATGGTAAACTATTAGTTTAGTTACATTTTAGATCGGGGTGCCTCAAAATTGTGCAGAATTTTAAAGGGTGCCTTACTGAAAAACCAGTTGAGGAACACTTAAAGTAGTCTCTAGTTTATCTGAGCCCTGAGTGCTCTGGATGGTTCCCCTCTGTCTTCTTCCTTCATTAGAACACCCTGCCTATCTTACAAGGGAGCTCCTTGCTCAGTCCCTACACCCAGCAGCCTTATAAAGATAACAGCGCGCCGATGATGGATGATGTCAGCTCCACTATAAAAACGGCTGGACCCTTTTTGCAGAGTCACAGGCATTTTGAACTGCAACAAGTGTCATCTGCTCAACCTTCTTCTGCTGCAGCATGCGCGAGATCGTCCACCTGCAGATAGGACAATGCGGGAACCAAATTGGAGGAAAGGTAATTAGAAGCTATTGCAGTTACAGCATCCAATATTCTAAATTATACATGACAGATTAAACAATTTGCCCAAGTTTACGATATGAACGCTTTCTCAGTCTGTAGATCAGGACTCTACGATTGTCTCACTCAATCATTAATTATGCGGAATACTTCTTTAACCCTCTCTCTGCTACAGATCTTCCTGCTGTGTGTCTTGCTAACTCCTCTAGCTCTTTGGCTGCACATGAATTGAAAAAAAGGTTTGTTTTTAACTTCGTATTGGTGGTTTCCCTGATAATGAGGGAACCCCTGTTGTGGTCTGGCTGTTATTTCTAGGGGCAATTACTGCTGAAGTAGTGATCCTAAGACCAACTGTACTGCAGGCTTGGAGGATGGCTACACGTTTGTATGCTTTGTTTCCCATTTACAAAAAAAATGTTATAATGTTTTTTCTTAACAGTTCTATTTAAAATTGGTACCTTGAGGTGATTGTAGCCGTATTAGTGCACTTGCGACAGAAACAATTGAGTACTGACCGTTATACTTTCTTTTATTTGCACTAACATACAATTTTGAGGTCATGCTTTCGGGGTATGTCCCCTTCTTCAAGGTCCTGCCTGGACCTTGAAGAATGGGACATACCCTGAAAGCTTGTCCTCAAAATTGTATGTTAGTGCAAATAAAAAAGAAAAGTATCACGGACAGTACCGAATTGGTACCTTAAAAGCTAACAAAAAATAGTAAGAACTGAGGGCAACATTCTATATGTATTGTTCTGCTGACCGGTTCAAAACCAGGAATGTTATCAGGGAAAAAACGGACTTTTAGAATCAGGATAATCCCAGAAACAGGTTGACTAGAACCTCTTAACAATAGCCATTCCCTTATTTGTAGCCAGTTGTCTTTGAAGGCGCAGGCTTAGGTTCTGCCTTAATCCTTTCCTCACTACTTGGTGAGCCACTGACCAGGAACAGGCCCGCAGCCAGTAAATACTGGAATTCCAGATACGAACATC
This sequence comes from Staurois parvus, assembly GCF_062004578.1. NCBI lineage: Eukaryota > Metazoa > Chordata > Amphibia > Anura > Ranidae > Staurois > Staurois parvus. The sequence continues at coordinate 1,117,489 of NW_028318883.1, forward strand.
CTTCATCCAGGTGGTGGAGGAATGGTAGAAATTCAATTTTTACAAAACAGAGTTGTCAACCTAAATGTTAGTGCACTGGGGACCAGGCCATCATCCATGTTTGTATACAAATATTAATCCAATCACAAGACCATTAAAGTAATCAATGTGGATCATCTAAAACAGCAATGGGCAAACTACGGCCCACGGGCCGTATACGGCCCGGCGGACCTTTTAATCCGGCCCGCGGAGCGTGATACATTGGCTGTCAGGATGTGTGTAGGCGGGGCAGCGTGACGAACGCGAGGGGAGCTAGGCTCCTCTCACAGTCCGCCCTGAAGACCGAAACGGCGCGGGAACACGGCGAGAGGAACGCGCTGAGCAAAGGTAAGTAAATTGACACAGGGGGGACTTACTATATGGGGGGGGACTTACTATATGGGGGATGAATTACTATATGGGGGATGAATTACTATGGGGGATGAATTACTATGGGGGATGAATTACTATATGGGGGATGAATTACTATACTTACTATGGATGACACATACACATCATTCATCTACTCTTGGTCCAGCCCCCGGGTCCAATATATGAACCCATTGCGGCCCTCAAGTCAAAAAGTTTGCCCACCCCTGATCTAAAACATCATTTGAATGGCTGAACTACAACAAGTATCATCTGCTCGACCTTCTTCTGCTGCAGCATGTGAGAGATCCTCCATCTGCAGATAGGACAATGTGGGAACCAAACTGGAGCAAAGGACACTGTAAAGTGTCTGTGCAAATAGGAAGGTCTGCCATATTCACAAAAGGTGCATCTCGCCCACCTCAACGATAATCGGCAGTCACATCCTTCTCTCCAAGCTCAGAAAGATCTGACTAATCCAATACACAAAATCTTGGGTGAGGAAACCACTAATTACATGTTATCAAGTACGCGTATCTTCTCCCATCAGAGATTTTTCTCTAATGTTAGAGGCAACATACACAAGAGATTGCTGGATACAAAAAATATATATATTTTTTTTTTTAGGAGAAACTGCCCAAAAACGAAACTACCCACAATTATATCAAGGGCATGTTTCTGGCAACTATCTTTACAACACTGGTAGCTATAAAGTAACATGAGAATTGAATGTGATAAGAGCAATGACATCTACCATTAGGAAAGCCAGGACAATATATTTTCAGTTTCATGTCATATTTAGATAGGACAGAAGTATACCATGTCAACATTCAACTATTGTGAGGTGAAGAAGGTGGGGGAATACATTTCTTTTATTTATATTTTCAGATTTTCCCCCCATATATTACGAACAACCTTAATTTGTCAACATTTTGCAGTTATTCCCGCTTGCCACATCTGCTTTACACAGCCCAATACGTCTGTAGAATCTTTCTAGAGCAGAGTATCCCAGCTACTGGTACATGTACCAGTAAGGTGACAAACCCTCTTTTTGGTCTGATGTACAGAGTTCTATAAAAGAATAATATGATAGAATATATACTGAAATATAATACTTTTATTTAACCTTTACATTATTACATGTGATATTTTGATAAGCTAAAATAAAAGAATAGTGATGAAAAATGAAAACAAAAAAGATTTTGGGGTAAGACCAATCTTTTTTTGTCCACTAATCAACCTGGGCAGAATCACTGAAGTGTTCTTTGCCTAGTTCTTGCTAGAATGTGTCCTTTTCCACCTCAAAAAAAGTTGTGAAGTAGCACAGAGCATACATTGTTCAAGCAATAAATATTCATCTAATGTTCCCTGCACCTTTTACAAGTGTTTGGCCTCAGCCCGAGTCTTCTGGCAGTGTCAGGTTCCTGTACAAGTGCGTGTGTAGCTATTCTGCTCAATGCATGAATGCTCGGTGAGGTAGCACATTAATATGAGAAGGAAACTATCCAACTAGTAGTAAACAAGGTTAGAGGATATGTAAATGTTTAAACTAAACCTGTTCTTAATTCTAAGCTTTTAAAATTGACCGAAGAGCTTAAAAGGGTACCTTTGCCCAGGCTATGTTGAAAACAAGCAGTAAAAATGAGCTGTAGAAAAACAATCCCTCAGTAAACTTTGCAGTGATCAGAGCATTGAAATTGTAGCTTATCATCTATTGCTCCTTCCTGCAGCAAGAATTTGTTAGCCTGTTAGAAAGACACCAATTTCTGATTTCAGCGTTTCTACTGTGATCTGAGGATGAATTGTTCCACAGTGTCACCAGCTACAGAGGTCGGGGGGGGGTTCTTCAACTTTAAAAGTCAAAGCTCTGCCTGCCCCTTTCCTTTGCAATGCCCTTCTGTCCATTTGTTAGATAGATTCATTGCATTACATTGAGAGCTGAGGGCTGGCCAGAGCCTCCAAGCTGCATTACTGTACTGAGAGGCCACAGTTTCCCAGGAGGGTTCTGCAATTTAAATACACTAGGTACCTGCAATTAGAGTCTGAAGGCATTTAAACCATTTTAAAACAAGCACAACAGGTGGCATTTTAAAATAACTCACAGGAGTAACAGGTTTTTAAATTCAAAGAATAGATTATAAAATCAATATATCTGCCATTTAGTTTTAAGAATTAGAACTATATTTGTATTACTCTATAGGAATAAAAGAGAAAATTTCTGCACTACTATTATGGACAGAAAAAAAAAAGTTCCAGAAAATGAGGGAGGGGCATGAGACATCAGCCTTGCAAAATATATTTAATCACTTCATCCTATCTGGTCTGTGCCACAGTACAGCACAGCAGTTCCAGGAACCTGCCATTCAAATCATCACAGTGAAATGTTCCAGTGCCTGAATTCTAGAAAACAATTATCTTGTAAACTCATCGAGAAATATTCTATCATCATGTAAGACAGAATTGATACATTACCTGACATAGTTGCGACTATTTCCTGTAGGTCCCGTGTCCTAGGGCAGATTAGAGAGCACGGCCAATTACAAATCAACAACAAGACTGACATTGTACTGCACAGCACTTGCTTACCTCTGCTGATAAAGAAAAAAACGTAATACAGCCAGAATACCAGGCCAGAACTTCCACCCACATTCATTGACTGCATAGATACTTTTAAAATATAAAAAGCATCCTACTGCATTAGAACATTAAATGATAACTGCTGAAAATGGTTGCCTGGACTCTGCCGAAGGGGCTGAGTGAACTGACATTGGGGGTGGAGCTGGCCAATCAACAACTGTTTAATGGTGAACCTCACTTTCAGTAGAGATGTTGTGATCAATACCCCAAAACCTTGTCAGGTATATGAGGGAAAACATACAATAAACAGCTGTGTGACCACTCCTCTTCCACAGCATGTCACACATACATACACTATTATAAAGCGGATTCATTTGTTTGATACTCATTTTCCCTGATTATTCACAGGCTTTATTGTTCTAACCTACACAACAGGGACAAAACAAAAAACTGTCCTTCAATCTGATCGCAATAAAAATGATTGAAACAGATATATTTATCTGTTTCAAATATTTTTTGAAATCAGATTGAAAGACAGTTTCACAAATAGGTATCTAGACCAACAAGCGTAATAGAGATGTGTCCAGTATAATAATATAAAACTTTTTTGGCAAATTGCCAATAACAAGAAACAGTGGACCATTTCACATTGGTTTTAAAGGATAAGTTCACCTTTGTTTTGTACTCCACTTTTAATTGAAAAAAAAAAAATATATATATATATATATATATATTATAAATAATAATAATAATAAATGCACATCTTTTTGAAGATTAAAAAAAAAAGCGCATTTATTTTATTAGGAGCCTGCAGAGCAATCAGCAGGTGCAATGCAGGGCTCCTACAGACTGTCAGTACAAGTTTTCTGCTTGTACCTTGTACTAGCAGGCAGTTACACAATGGCAGGAACCATCAATGAATTACCAGCTCATCAGGTAGTTCATTAAAAACTGCAAACTGTCAGCCATAAAGGCTGGCGGAAGATGTAGTTTTCCCATTCACAGAACTCTGTGAAAGAATGACGCGGATGAGTAGGCGGAGCTCCATTCGGCTGTTATATGTTCCAGCCTAAAAATGGATGGAAAATGTAACCTGTTCCCAAAGGTGAACTTAACCTATAAACACTACTGCTACAGGGCGGCAGGGCTGCGCAAAATCATGTACATATACATGTGATTTGCATTTCCAGGCAGGGGGTGCATGCGCCACCATTGGCGGCTGGGTATGTCTATCACTGGGTACCAGCCGGAGATTCCCTGCCAGCACCCGGTGATCAGCGAGTAAAACAGACAGGGGAGAGACCTGTGTGTAAACAACACAGATTTCTCTCCTGCCAGCAAGCAGAAGCTGCTGTGTATTTCTCTGCACAACAGAGAAATATACAGCAGCAGGTTTCCCTAGTAAAACACACAGAAAAAGATGAAAAATAGCACACAGTTAACCCTTTGATCGCCTCAGATGTTAACCCCTTCCTGCCCAGTGTCATTGCTTTCTAATAGCACAGTTCACTGTATTAGTGTCATTGGAATGTTAGTGGCAGATAGTCAGTTCCCACCCAGTGTCAGAATGCCCACTGCAGTCCCTCTATAAGTCGCTGAGCGCCACCATTGCTAGTATTAAAAAAAAAAAAAAAAAAATTCCAAATATATATATATATATTTTTTTTTTTATACACACACCGCCATTTTTAGTTACCCTTTTCAGTATAAGCAGAACTTTTTCAGTGTAAATATTTAAAAGCTGAATGTCTCATTTGTCAAGTCATTTGAGTTTGCCTGTAATAAGCTGACCTTCTACTCTTCGGGGAACAATGCTCCGCTATTATTAATCAAGATTTTGGGGCAGACAAGGGTGTGGTTGTGGCTACATAGGACTGTGCGGAAGGCTGATAAGGGAAATGCGGGCTTGTCATGGGAATGGGATGACAGATAGGCGTTTGAATATAGTGTTGTTTTTTAATTCTTGCCAAGTTCTGTAAAAAGACTGCAGCCTCTTCCGGAAATGGACCGGGTGATGAGTGTTTGTAGTTCTGTACTGCAAATGTTGAAATCGTAGACCATGTTATTATCCTGCTTGGTAACTTGTCACCTCCAGACCTTTACAAGAGTCACCTAGGTTTTCCAAAAGCTGTTCTGTCCTTAAAATACAGGGTCGAGTTACTAGAGACTTTTTACTTGGCTAAGCGAACGTTTACCAGGTTTAAATAAGGTGACGTTATGAAATCTCCAAACCAATCATGTGTTAGCAATTACCCATTTTTTTTGCCCTCATACAGGATTGGGCATTGAAAGTGAACATAGGTTCACTTTACTTGCGAACATTCACTTTGAAAAGTAAAAATACATCTACTGTACAGCCTCTACTACTTTACCAAATTATCTCCAATATGTTTAATGCAAATCATCACCCAAAGCCCTTAAAGTGTTACTAAAGTCACAACAGTACAAATCGATCTGCAGATGCAGTAAAGCATGCTTGTTATACTCACTGTGGAACCTAAGGTGTTAATCCTCCGCATTGTGTAAAAAGGTTTTTTGATTCGTTCTTCTCTGATCCTCCTCCCCAATCCATCTGCTAATAGTACAGAGCTCTAGGACTCATTCTGCACATGCTCAGTTTAGTGTGTATTGTTAAGAGTTTTTCTTTTGGAGAGTGCATGTGATCAGCACAGGGCCAATCAGCAATGTCCAGACAGAAGGTCAGGGGTTATGCAGCCTCATTGGACAATCAGAGCAGAATAAAAACCTCTCCAAGATTAACCAGTGCTCAACTGGACACTGATAGGAGTCACAAGACTGCTATATACTGCTGGTGAGAAAAGGAATTTAGTCATTTATATTTACTAAAATAAATACTTGCATTTCCATGTCCTGTGTACTGTGGGAGACCAGAAACAGTGAATGCAGGGTCCTGAGTTTAGTAACACTTTAAGGAATATGTAAACCCAACATGTTATATTCCTGATAGTGCCTGCTATACCATGTTCTTGTATGAAAAGTATCCCGTTCTCTTTGTATGGCTTCCTTTGTGTGAAATCCCTGATGTCCCTGCCAGTCCCTCTGCTTTCCGAATAAAAACGGACCACACTAGGCATGAGAGCACAGCATGGCCAGTTCTCTAGCTGTACTGGGAACTCAATGTGCTTTCCTTCATGGACCAGACTTCCCTCGAACAGCCATTCACTGGGAAGACCCGAATTTTACAGGTTATCCCCACCACCCCCTTCTCTATGCAGCTGAGAACAGAGGGAACGTGACCACTTTTTTTTTTTTTTTTTTTAAAGAAGGGAAGGCGTTTATATTTCTTTAATGCACACAAATTGTTTTACCTTTCATTTCCATTGTAAACTGTATGGGTTGTTTTACAAAATGAAGGTGTACAAATACTTTAACAGGAACAACCTGTGCTCACATAGACGTTTAAAAGGGCATGCTCACTCCATGTTCCTTATGCCTAATTACATGTAAACAATAACAGTAGGTTAACATGATTGTGTCAATAGTGTTTTTCAATAGTGCATAATAGTCTTCCATGACTGCTGTCTATAGTACTAAAGATCAGAGTGGTCTTTTAATATTTCCTTCCTAGTTCTGGGAGGTGATCAGTGACGAGCACGGTATTGACAATGCGGGAAATTACAAAGGAGAGTCGGACCTGCAGCTGGAGCGGGTCAACGTCTACTTCAATGAGGCTCACTGTAAGTTTTTTAAAACCACATTAAACATTCTAAAAAGAGTTGGCTCAGTAGAGCAAATTATGAGACTACATGGGTTTATATTTTGAGCCATGGTCTTGTTTGCTCACCTCTTGTTAAGGGCTTAACACTTCGCATTTTATAGATCTACACTAATCAGCCACATTATGAATGACATAACATTATGAGCATGGACAGGTACAGCAAATAACATCGACTGTCTCATTACAATGGCCCCTGAAGATGGGATAGATAAGGCAGCAAGTAAACATGATGTCCCTGAAGTTGATGTTTAAAGCAGGAAAAAAAAAAAAAATGGTCAAGCGTAAGGAATTGCATGACTTTGACAAGAACCAAAAATTGTAATGGCTGGAGGACTGGGTCAGAGCAACGCCAAACTGCACCTCTTGTGGGATGTTCCTGATTGCAGTGGTCAGGACCTACCAAAAGCAGTCTGAACAGAGTGCATCACAATTTGTTGCATATGCAGCTGGACAATGGTCAAGGGTGTTCATGTTGGCCCGTGTCCACAGCAAAAAGTGCCTACAATAGGCATGTGCCTATTGAATCAGAACTGGACCATGGAGCAATGGAGGAAGCTGGCCTGGTCTGATGAATCCAAGAGTGGTTTGAGGTGTTTATTCGGCCTTCAAAGTATCAATCCAATCAAGTATCTGTGGGATGTACTAGAAAAACAAGTCCAAGCCATGGAGGCCGCACCTTGCAACTTTTTTTTTTTTTAAGTCCGCAAACGTGCAACTATAACGAAAAAACCTGTAAGTGTTCACAAAAAAAGTGCAAGTGCAAAACACCACACGAAAAAGTGCACTTAGGGGTGTGCTTTTGTCCTACCCTTAAAGGGGCTGGACCGCTACCCTGATCCCCCGGGGCACGAAGCTCCTGACAGGGACAAGGTTCCCATTTGGTCCTCCTGGCCAAAAGGCCTGGTGGACCACCGTTCCTTGTGTCCAGCCGAAGCCGGACACCCAGTACTTGGTCAGGGGGCTCTCCCGAAGAGAAAACCCTTGCAACTTACAGTACTTAAAGGATCTGTTACTGATAGCTTGGTGTAAGATACCCAGTATACCTGTAGAGGTCTAGTGGAATCCATACCTCAACAAGTTATGGTGGGTGGTCATGTTATGGCTGATCAGTGTATATTTTCAAATGCTGCCCTAGAAAAAGGTTATAACTAACCCTATCTATTCTCCTACCGCCCCTTTGCAATACAAGTTAGAATTTGACTAGTGGTTTGGATCAATAGTGACACTATGAGGCACGAGGCTCTCAGCTTTCAGATTCAAAAGCAGACAGACAATGTACACATTTCCAAAACATTTTATTAGTAAAATTTATGCTTTCACTTTTCATAAAAAGGTCAGATCAAAGGCAAATTTTCTCCTGGATGTAATTTTAAGTTTGGTTTATGCCTTCACAGCCCAGAAGTATGTCCCTCGAGCTGTGCTTGTGGATCTGGAACCCGGAACGATGGACAGCTTGCGCTCCAGTGCCATTGGACCTCTGTTTCGTCCAGACAGTTTTATTCATGGTATGTTACAAACACTCCTCTCTTCTGTGTGGTCTATTGCTGTGGGACAAGCCTAGCTTTTAGGGGAAGGCAGAAGGCTAACAAATTATTATGATCAAGTAGTTATAATGTAGAAAATATAATTGACAATATTGGTAGATCACACAAGTCAATGTTCTTTTATTCAGTGAAACAGAATACATCAGGGTATACAGTAGTATGAACAGCTATGGTCATAAAAGGATGGGGCAAAATGCTAAGTGATGGGAGGCATTGCAAGTCATTCCTCAGTATAGGGATATTCCCAGGGGCGGACTGACAACTCATGGGGCCCCCGGGCAATAGGGGATCTTGGGGCCCGTGTCCTTGCCCAAACTCAAAAAAGCCTATGAAAAAAGGTACCAGGGGCAGCTCATGGGGCCCCCTACTGACCCCAGGCCCTCAGGCAGTGCCCGAGTTTCCAAATGGTCAGTCCTCCCCTGGATATTCCTCAGAATGGGTGACCACTGAGCCTCTTAACATTCATCAGCCCAAGTTGTTGAGTCAGGCTTACAGAAATTTGTTGTATTTATCATGTGATTGTATCTTTTTATATTTGTGACCTGATCATTTTTAATATGGTTTAAAATGGCAGGCAACTCCGGAGCTGGCAACAACTGGGCTAAAGGTCACTACACTGAGGGAGCGGAGCTGATAGAATCAGTGATGGATGTGGTGAGAACAGAGAGTGAAAGCTGCGATTGTCTACAAGGTTTTCAGCTGGTGCACTCTCTTGGAGGAGGAACAGGATCAGGAATGGGCACTCTCCTGATAAACAAGATAAGGGAGGAATATCCAGACAGGATAGGGAACACCTTCAGTATAATGCCTTCTCCCAAGGTCTCAGACACAGTAGTGGAACCTTACAATGCCATCTTGTCCATTCACCAACTGATTGAGAGCACAGATGAAACATTCTGCATAGACAACGAAGCTTTGTATGACATCTGCTTTCGCACACTGAAGATGACCACCCCGACCTATGGAGACCTTAACCATCTGGTGTCCATGACCATGAGTGGAGTAACCACCTCGCTACGATTCCCCGGACAGCTTAACGCAGATCTGAGAAAGCTAGCAGTGAACATGGTGCCTTTTCCTCGTCTTCATTTCTTCATGACTGGCTTTGCCCCTTTAACATCACGCAGGAGCCAGCAATACAGGGCTCTGACAGTGCCTGAGCTCACACAGCAGATGTTTGACTCCAGAACCATGATGACTGCATGTGACCCTCACCATGGCCGTTACTTAACAGTGGCTGGCATCTTTCGTGGACCAATGTCCACCAAAGAAGTGGATGAGCAGATGCTGGCTGTGCAGTCCAAAAACAGTGCCTATTTTGTGGAGTGGATCCCCCACAACGTCAAGGTTGCCGTTTGCGATATCCCACCCCGTGGCCTTAAGATGGCCTCCACCTTTATTGGAAACAACACCGCCATCCAGGAGATCTTCCGTCGCATTGCTGAGCAGTTTTCAGCCATGTACCGCAGGAAGGCTTTCCTCCACTGGTATACTGGTGAGGGGATGGATGAAATGGAGTTCACCGAAGCAGAATGCAACACCAATGATTTGATTGCTGAATACCAACAGTACCAGGAGGCCACAGCAGATATAGATGACTTTGAGGAGGTGGAAGAAGTAGTACAAGTGACAGAGACCATAGACAGGGTGTACAAGTAGAACACAACTGGCCGAATGTCAGAAGAAAGAACAATTCTTGTATATAGCAAGCAAATATCTTGAATTTTAGTTTTCTAGTGCAGTGTTGGAGAAAATAAGAAAAGAAGCTTATGTTCGTTCTTTGGTCATTTTAAGTCTAGGCCTACACAACCAATGGAACTTCTTTGCTACTAAGAGTTTTAACCACTCATTGACAATCATTGCCTTGCCATTAATGTACCACCAACAAGATAACTAGTTAATTCCCTCAGTAGCACAAATTAAAGCTCATGTGCAATACTAGTCTTAAAAAAAAAACAGGCACGTTGCCTATTCGAGGAAAACGGTATGGTTCTCTTCATAAGACTTCCCCACTCCTTCTGATATTAACCTTTAGCACATTCCCCTACTGAAGACAGAGAGGGGGAAAAAAAAAAAAAAAAACCCCATCTGGGAGGTAGAACATCTTACTCACTCCAATTCCTTTCCGCTGAAATGCTGAGTGGCCTATTGTAAGCCTCCGACACTTACATGAGTGTGGGAGCAGGGAGTCCAACACAGCATTTAGGGATTATTCTCTGGACTCCAGCAAGCAAAACAGGACAGCAGGTGTGTTGATTATCAAAAGAACTGATCACTATTCTTTGAATGTGAAGTGAAACATACATTTTATCTGAAAATGCTTAGTCTAAGATGACCACACTTCGAGCAATTGGATATTTTCTAGGTACAAAGCAAAAACCGCATGTTCAGAATACTAACTGATAACTGTCTTTTAACCTGTGCATTTATATTTTGTAATCTGTCTTAAAATATCAATTTGTTTAAAAAAAGAAGAAAAGTAACTGCCGATTTTTTTTATATCTTGGTAGAGCTGCAGTCTACATTGTTTGTGCCAATGTTTTTTTTGTCTTGTGCTGCTACAGGAGATAAGCAGCTGCCTTTACGATCATTAGTGAAGAAATAATGAAAGCGCACCAAGTTCATCAGGCTTACTTTATGAAAACTAATCAAAACAGAAGTGTTATCCATAGCAACCATACCTTTTTTGTTTTCCTCACCACAGTGGAAAAAACAAATGCACACTATTACCATACTGGCTGCTCTATATTCTAGGATGCGTCTTTGCTGGATTGTTTTTAGTAGTGCAAGCCTCAGGGCTCTAGTACGACCCTAGTACTGCCAGGCGGAAGTGCTAACCATTTAACCACTGTGCTGCCCCTAGTATTGTGGCTGTGGCATATGTACACTCTGCTCCCCATCTTTACTGCTTAAGAGGGAGCAGTTGAAGGCAGTTAAAATGCATCTCAGCCAGGGTGGATAAAAATCAATGATACAAAAAAAAAAAAAAAAAACGGATTTTTTTTTATTTAAATTGGATTTTTTGGATTTAAATTGGATTTTTTTAAATAAAATGCTTTTTGAGGAAAATATATTACCATCCAAAGGTTATTCCATCAGGAAATAAAGATTAGTTTTTTAATTATGTACAATAAGGCTGTATAGGTTTAATTTTTTTGGTAAATAAATTCCATGAATCCATTCACAATGTCATGCTCTTCCAGAGGTTTTTGTAAGATTATTGGGCAGTTTCTCTGCCTACAAGATATTATCACAGATGATTGGTTTACTTTTGCAGTTCTCAAAACTGAATTTGACTCAGCGGAGATCACATGCCTCTTCTTCACAGCAAAAATGTTATAACATGAACAGAGTTAAGAAAAAGACCTTCATCCTAACTTCTCCAAACCTATGAATACAGAATCAACCCCTTCACTGCTAAGTTTCAAGAAGTTCAGTGAATAGAATAGAAACAATATTTTTCTGATTGTTTGGAGTGGAATAGATCTGCACAAGAAGAAAGTGAAACTAAGTGTGAGGAGGAAGGGGCTGACAGGCTAAGTTTCTTAGAATATATATATTTTGTTTAGCCAAATTAGTTAACAAACATGGATGTTTAAGCAAATACCATATGCTGGAATGTTATTGTTTCAGTTGAATAAATCTATTTAAATTGTTATTATTAAGGTAATGATTATTTTTCTCCTTCCTAAATACAACAGAAAAGTTGTCCAAATATGAATGATTAACCTATTAAACTGGGGATAAAAAAAACTAATATGAAAAGTTGTTATTCTAAAAATCTTCATCTACTTGCATATTAAAGTTATACCAGCAAGAATGTAGAAAACTAGGATTTAAAATCAAGCCTTACTGACTAGTGATTTAAATTGTGATTTAAATTGTGATTTAAATCAAATCCACTCTGATCTCAGCCATGCGTTTCTACCACTCCCCACTATAAACAAGGCCTAAATTAAATCTCTAATCCAACAGTATATGGTTTCTCTAAATAAGCAATACTAAGAAAGCATGACACACCAACTCATATATAAAGTGAAGGCAGAAATCTCATAACACATACTGGGTCTAATATTTAATCCTAACTATTAAAAGACAACTAGACTCCAATTGGTTGCAATGAGCAACTTTTGATATTAATCTGTGTGACTGTTTCTCACTTATATTTTATATATAACAGTTCACAGCAATATAGTAATTGCACTAAATGTGAAACTACTGAGCCTCACTTATCAAAGCAGCTGAAATAAGACCTTTCCATTAGTCACAGTAATCCATATAACTGTAAATGGCTTCTTTAAAGAATAAGTTCCCCCTTTAAAAAAAAATAAATGCACTTTTTTTCCCCCCTTAGGCACCTGTAAAACATTGCACCCGCAAATCAGCAGATTGCAGGAGCCTGGCATTGCACCCACGGACTGCTACAGTGAGAGGTTCAAGCAGACTGCTACAGTGACAGGCAGTTGCTTCAGTCCAGGAAGCTCAATGGACTACAAAAGCACTCACCAGCACCCTTGCAGTTCTTAGAGAACTATAAGCTGTCAGCCAGAAAGGTGACATGGTTGTAGGTATTCATGCACAGAACTCTGAATGAATGACGTGGTCGTGTGGATGGAGCACCCTTTTCAAATTGTGACAGTGGGGGCTGAAGATCTCCAGCCCTCTCTAAGGGGAGGGGAGGGGAGGTGGAGGAAAATGTGTAAGAGAGCTGCAGGAGCATGTTGCACCTAAATATGGGTAGAACATGTTCCCAAAGGTGAACTTAGCCTTTAAAGACAAGATGGAGGAGATTTACTAAAACTGAAGAGTGCAAAATCTGGTGCAGCTCTGCATAGAAACCAATCAATCAGCTTCCAGTTTGTTTTGTCAAAGCTTAAATTTAACAAGCTGAGGTTAGAGGCCGATTGGCTACCATAAACAGTTGCACCAGATTTTGCACATGCCAGTTTAATTAAATCAAAGTAGTATTAGGCAGGTGAACTGTCCTTCAGCTAGCAACCAGCTCCTTCCTGTTCTAAACTAGTTTAGCAAAAAAACAAAAAAAGATGCCTATTGGCTGTGAAACTTAAATACAGAAAGAATAACCACCAACCCTTTATGTGCTAGCTTTACTAACAGTCATTTAATATGCAGTCTATAATAACTGAACTGAAAGAGGAACTGTAAATATGTGATACAAGTCTTATGATCTGTGTGGTTTTCAGGTACAGCTATAGAAAAATTCTCATTTGCATGATCTATAACTATTCAAATAAAAGTCAGATTAACACTTTAATTATCACGTGGCTAGAGGTCTTTTTTTGGTTTCTGGTAACTAGCATGAAAAAAGTGCATTTTATAGCAAGATGTGTGAGACATTACCTGCATTAATTAGGCCAAGAGACTTACCTTACTAAGCACAAGCAGCAGAGAATTCTATAGATATAAAAATGCAGAACACATGCACGCTGTAGATATAAAAAAAAAAAAAATGGTAAAGACAGTATCCAGTCTGTAGACCTCTGAGATCTCTCCATTCATTCCAAAGAGAACCTGGTGGTCAAAATGACCTGCAGCAATATACATTGGATCTTTAAACACACATACACTATAACAATCATTTCACCATGTCCTTATCCTGGTTAAAACACACACACACTTAAAACAAGATGCATTTCTTATTGTGGATCTGGAACAAAGGCCTGTGTTCTGTGGGTTCTTAAAGTATAAAGGACAGGGAGATCAGCGATTGCTCTGCCAATGGTTTGGGAAGTTGACTGTCTCTCAGTCTAACAAAGATGCATTGTATAAATCTTTGATTATTATACAGGATTTATATAGCACCAACAGTTTGTGCAGCGCTTTACAAAATTAATGTGACATCTAGATAATTTTGGGAATACTACTACTCGCTGTAGTTGAAAATTATAACTCAAGGTCTCTTACATCTGTTATGGTAGTTTGCTTTATTTGTATTCTGTATTTTCTTTGGATATCTCCATAATGTTTCTACTGATAATGCAGAAAATGTGTTTCCGTATAATTTTATGTTGTTAAAATATAAAAAAAAAAAACAAAAAAAAAAAACAAAACAGTTTAATAAAAACTACCCGAAAAAAAAAAAACAAATCCAAAATTTTGGATTGACATAAAAGCAGTAATAGAGGGAAAATCTTCCAATGCAGATACGAGGTCTGGTGACAGGTGTTTTGGCTATGGAACCGTAACCCCTGGTTGACACCAGTGTGATTTTTTAGTACTTTTTGCAGAAATGCACTACAGTCCATTTAACATGGGACATGTTCACATCTATGCTTTTTTTGATCAGGGCCTTTTTCAAAAAAAAAAAAAAAAAAAAAAGACAAAAAAGCAGCATTTTTGCTACAATTGAGTTCAATGGAGAAGCTGCTGAAACACGTGTAGTGTTTTTGCTGCATTTTGCTTTTTTTTTTTTTTCTGTCCAGCAACACAAAATTTTCCAAAAAAAAAAACAAACAAAAAAAATGTGCCAAAAAAGCAAAGCATAATGCAAAAAGCATAGGTGTGAACCAAGCCTAAATGAAGGAAAATCTCTCCTATGGGACACAGATTGCTAAAGAAAATAAAAAACCCTGACAGGGGTTATAACCCTTCCTTACTCTATCCAAAATGAAAAATAATGGTTTTGTCTTTAGTTACGCTTTAACTTAAAACAGGAGTATATCTATCTCAGGTCCTGGATTCTGCCCACACAGCAGGTTCACACCAGTGTGCAGTGGTTAGGCAGCAGCACAACTCCGTCTACATGTTATGCCGCTATTAGACTGTGTATATTCTGAAAGTGCATCAAAGAGGCAGCATACAGGACTTTCAGGAAAATGCATGGTTTGATGAAAGTCAAATGAGATGGCACCTAAATGTGTGTAAAACTGGGATATACCGTGCTACGTCCAAACTGAAGCACCAGCGTGAACCTGCTCCTAGGCTGGTGAAAGGATTCTACAATGTTACAATAAAACTCAAGGACTCTCCAGGGGAAGGAGTGTATTTGATATTCAGACTTCAGTCCAAGCTTTGATGGGTGAGGGACAGGGTTCTCAATATTTACAGAAGGATTCTGAGAGCCTTGGGACCTATACTTCCACTAATAGTGTAACGGTTTTATATTCTAGTGGCTGTGATTAAAAGGACTTACCAACCCTGCTACTACCACAAAACCATAACAGACAGTTATAGAGGCTCAAATTCATGCAATGTCAGATCCAGGAAGCTCTTTTAGCAATTCTTTCTTTTTTGAGATCACATACAAGGAACATCCGTTACTTAGAGATAGCATATTTACTGAACACAGGAAATGTGGCACAAGCCATGGCCTCATAGATAACAATGAGGAACTGAAGGGTGGTGGGGGTCAGGCCTTATTACTGCATATGGTAACCTATGGCAGGCCTGGTGCATTTTTCAGTGCTTTTTGCAGAAACTAACTACAGTCCATTTATCATGGTTTCCTATGAGACACGATCACACCAATGCATTTTCAGCCGTTGTGTTTTTGAATAGGGTCAGGGGCACTTTTACCTCCTAACAGATTGCAACATGCATAGGTGTGAACCAGGCCTAACTCTTTAACTCATCTTCAATCTGCTAATCCAAGTAGAACTCCAGTCCCACACAATTCAGCCATAAATCGTCTAATTTGCAAAACATTTTACCAGTGCCATCCAAAAACAGCTCCCAGCTTTAGTGTGTATTTAGAAAACCAGCCATTATGCACAATGTAACTGCATCTAGCACTTAACTTGAGAGCACTGAGGCTGTTGGACACATTCTGCAAAAGCCAGCGGAAGGATTGTCATGCTGACTCTATGGCTTTAAAGCTTCGAGCCCCTAATCCAAAACAAACATGCACATATGACCTCCAATGTCACTCAGCTTCCTGCTAGGAATACTTTTTTGGGGTTAGTAAATTAGAGAGTATAGTGAATCAAAGATTCAACAACCAGGCAACTAGCACTTTCAGAAGACACTGCAACAGCGATAGATCAGTAGAGGTTTGTAGATAAAATACAGAGTAATGTTGGTGCATTCTACACTTGCTGGATAGGAACACAAGCCTTTAGGATTTTCTAACCATGATTGACATCTGCTTCAGAAACATTGTGATAAGATGTTGAAGATTTTTTTTTTTTCCTGCTGTGCATCTTGTTAGATGCAGAAGGGGTAACAAAGGGGAAAAAAAAAAATTCTAAATGAAATCGAAGCGTGGGAAATTGCACCAATCTGATCCCCAAAAAGCTTCTCGAAGGGTAACTAATAAAACCAAAGAAAGCGGAATTTACAAATAAAACAATCCGTGTTTTATTTGGTCTTGTGGTTTAAATTAGAAACAACACATTTACAGCTGTAGACGTATTCAGGAAATAACCCCAGGCCAATCCATGATTCTATCACAGGTTCTAGTGTTCAGCATCTGAAAGAAAGAAGAAAAAGTGGAACACAATTACTGAAAAGTATATGAATACATCCATCACTATATATCACAAAAATGAACCATATAGCAGATGTGACCATTTTCATCAGATTCCAGCTATCATTTTTCCAATGCAGGGTAGAAAAAAAAATAAAATTCAATTGGTTGACAAATTTTTACTAATACAAGACACTTGTCACTAACACAACAAACTATGACGCCGTACGAGATGCAGTCACAATGCTGAAGACAGCCAGATACCAAAATCAAAGCAAATTCAAAGGTCTGTCTTACCTAGCCACAGAAAACAAAAACAAAAAAAAAAAAAAAAAAGAAAGAAAAAGTGCTCCACATAAAAACAAAAACACACACACCGGAGAGCATCTCTCCCACCAGCTCCCCCCCCCCCCCCACTACTTTCTGCTACCCTTAATTTCTCTTATTTCCTGTAAGCTGTCTTGCAGGTAACCAGCGCTATGATTTTTGTGCAGTACTTGCACTGCCAGTTCACTCAGGCAGCTCTATGTTAAGACAGCTCTAAGTTGAATACTACATTGCAATGTTCCTCTTCTTACATACCTCTGAGTATCTGATTGAAGTACATGTCTTATGACCCCACATGAGATGCAATCTCTACGCTCATTTATGTGTGGCAAAATTTGGAAATGTTATGTAGTGATCGATTCTATGCCTCTGTATTACAAACCTATGTTTACATCTTCCTTTGTAAGAAAGAAGATGTAACTAAATTAAAAGGAGGAAAAAAAAACAAAAAACAACAACCACACACTGCACAAAAAGTCCATTGTGCTCTGCCTGGTTTGTAGAGAAGAGAAAAAAAATTGGGGGTGGCGAGCCTGACAAAAGGGCCAATCACTTCTCCGGCTTCTCCTCTAGTTGTACAATTGTTTGTGCTCCAAGCAAAAGAACTCCATAGGAAACAGGACAGGCTTCACACCGTTACCTGTTTTTAATGACTAGGATGGCAGGCAGCTCAGAGAAGTAACTTAGAAGCATTACGATAGGTAGCCGCCCCCGATGGCATTCAAGATTACTAGAAGTACCACCAAATACTTCCACAATTTGACATTCTAACAGCATTAATTGTGCTACTGATATACATGCAACTCCATACAAACTCTATATACAGTATCTGCCAGAAGTGAGTCCCCCCCTCACATTTTTGTAAATATGTTATTATATCTTTTCATGTGACAACACTGAAGAAATGACACTTTGCTACAATGTGACGTAGTCAGTGTACAGCTTGTATAACATGTAAATTTGCTGTCCCCTCAAAATAACTCAACACACCGCCATTAATGTCTAAACCGCTGGCAACAAAAGTGAGTCCACCCCTAAGTGACAAGGTCCAAATTGGGCCCAAAGTATCAATATTTTGTGTGGCAACCATTATTTTCCAGCACTGCCTTAACCCTCTGAGGCATGGAGCTCACCAGAGCTTCACAGGTTGCCACTGGAGTCTTCTACTCCTCCATGACGACATCATGGAGCTGGTGGATGTTAGAGACCTTGCGCTCCTCCACCTTCCGTTTGAGGATGCCCCACAGATGCTCAATAGGGTTTAGGTCTGGAGACATGCTTGGCCAGTCCATCACCTTTACCCTCAGCTACTTTAGCAGAGGGGGGGGGGGGGGGAGCAGAAAGTGTGTGTTGCTGGACACTCACTAAAGTCACATTGTAGCAAAGTCTCATTTCTTCAGTGTTGTCACATGACAAGATAGAATCAAATATTTACAAAAATGTGAGGGGTGGACTCACTTCTGGGAGATACTGTATAATTTGCTCTTCTTTATATACCATTTGTTGCAAAATTACTAGATACATTTACAAAGAAAAAAAAAAACAAACCACCACATTGGAAGTTTACTGCACAGAGCCTACTGATTTTCTGTGATCGTGACTTTCCTCATGACACCAATCTGAATAACCACATAATTATGATCTTAAACAGGAAGTACGGCAAAAGCTCTTTTGGCCATACTTCTCATATGGGTCACAGGGAGGCACTAAGTTCTGCATGCCTGTGACCTAAATTCAGCCAGCAGTGGGCTGAAGCCTGCTGACGGCTACCATCACAGAGCAAGCCCAGGCTCTGCAGGGATTCCAACAATGGCAGCTGGATCAGCCTATCAGCACGGGGCTGGAGCATCTGAGAGCCTGAGCCAGCCGCTCCTGCCCCATCTCCAGCGAGACCTGGAGGGGCAGAGTGGAAAGCCGTTATTAAAAGTCAGTGTTCAGCGGTCATGTGATCACTCAGTACTTGGCTGGCGAGGAACAGCTGCAGCATACTATCTGGTATTTGAACTGAGGACCCCAGCACTGAAAGTCATAGGTGTGAACCACTAAGCAACTGTGCTGACTTTTCAGAATAGACTATTCTATTTTATTCTGCTTTACTGAATATGCCCCTTGATGGTTTCACCAGTGACCTGCCAACTGCCATTAAAGAACCAGACCAATCAGTTAGAATAAGAAGTTCTAGGTAACTTACTGATCATTCTTTCTTCGGTTTGGTGATCCTCACATTGGCAGCCGCTGCTTTTTCTGCTTCTGCTTTGTACTGGGGCTTCAGTGCCGCCCTCACAGCTTGGGCGCAGATCTGAGAGTAGCGGATGTAGCTAAAAAGCAGAAACAACAAGCCTGCTAGAAAACAAAGGATACTATACACACACGGATGTAGAATAGTTGGAGATATAGCGATGTATTTATGTACACGCACACACACGCACACACACGCACACACACGCACACACACGCACACACACACACACACACACACACACACACACACACACACACACACACACACACACGGTAACACTGCTCTCCTGCCATGCTGGATTGTTTTATTATTATAAAGCAGTATTTTTATTGGAGTGCAGTCATCCACCGATCTTGTTTGATGCCTCAGTGATGAGCTGGACTGGCACCCAGTGTATGAGCAGACAAATGTGGACCAATCTGGAGCCATGTACATTCCAGGTTTAGTTTTACCATTTACTTTGTGTAGCACAAACCATAGGCAGGTCATCTTCTCTGTTTTGATACAAGTGGAACTCCAGTCAAAACACTTGTTTTTGGATACAGTAGGAAAGGTTTAAAAACTCTGGTGATCCCTGACATCCATGACCCCACTGGGAGCTTTCCCAGTTTCCAGACTTGCAGGGGCCACTAACCATAAGGGAGAGGGCCCTGCACATTGACATTGGCGGTGGATTCATGCTTACTGCGTTTATTAAAAGGAGATGAAGCACTATTCTGGCATTTTATGGCCATTTTTTGAAGGATTTGTATTTGTTTACAATTTAGTTTTTTTTCTCATTT
This sequence comes from Staurois parvus, assembly GCF_062004578.1. Classification (NCBI taxonomy): domain Eukaryota; kingdom Metazoa; phylum Chordata; class Amphibia; order Anura; family Ranidae; genus Staurois; species Staurois parvus. The sequence continues at coordinate 1,137,512 of NW_028318883.1, forward strand.
CTTCAATGGCGCTACAGCAAATTATTATTGGGTGTTTAATCAGCTGTCTGCCGCCCTATAGCAAAAATACTGCTGCAGGGCTGCTAAAAAAAAAAAAAAAATCACATATATGTGCGATGTATATTTCCGGGTAGGGAGCTTGCATACATACAGCCCTACCCGTGCTGCCAATGGCACCTAGGCATGTCAATCACCAGGTCCTGGCCAGAGGCTCCCTGCCGGCACCCGGTGATCACCGTGTAAAGCTGACAGGGGAGAGACCTGCGTGTAAACAACACAGGTCTCTCTCTTGCCATCAAGGACATGCTGCTGTGTATTTCTCTGCACAACATGTCTCCCTAGTAAAACAGCACAGTTAACCCTTTGCTCGCCCAAAAGTTAACCCCTTCCTGCCCAGTGTCATTAGTAGTGTCAGTGCTTTTTATTAGCACTGATCACTATTAGTGTCACTGGGGATTTCAGTGGCAGTTAGTCAGTTCCCCCCAGTGTCAGAATGCCCACTGCAGTCCCACTATAAGTCGCTGATCACTGACATTACTAGTACAAAAAAAAAAAAAAATCCAGTATATTTACCATCATTTGTAGACGCTATAACTTTCACGTAAACCAATTAATTTACACGTGTTGGGATTTTTTTTTTTTTTTTTTCCAGCAAAAACATTTTGGCCTAAGTTTATGACGGAATTTGATTTTAAATTTTTTTTTACTGGATAGGTTTTTTAGCAAAAAGTCAAAAATATTGGGTTTTTTCAAAATTGTCAGTCTTTTGTTGTTTATAGAGCAAAATACAGCTGATAAAATACCAACGAAAGAAAGCTCAATTCGTGCAAAAAAAAAAAAAAAAAAAAAAAAAAAGGACAAAATTTCATTTGGGTGTAGCATTGCATGACCGTCCAATTGTCAGTTAAAGTAATGCAGTGCAAAAAATTTCATGGTGGGGGGGTAAATCCTCTGGAGGGCGAGGGGTTAACACTGGTACTGTTTCACTTTTTAGTACATTTTTAAGGTTAGGCCAGCCTGGAGTTCTGATTAGAGGGGGGACCTGGGGATGAGGAACACTAAACAGATGTTTATGACTGACGTTCCATTTTAGGTATGTATCTTTTTGGCAAATCTGTTTCTAGGTTTCTTACCTGGTGATCCTGCCAGTATCAGCACTTCATGCTGCAGGGTGACAACACTAAGACACTACTTTGCCATGGGCAGCAGTGTTGTCAGCCAGGCATCCTGAACTGATAAGCAGCCTAAAAGGCACTTGCATGGCAGGCTGACAACACAAAGCATAATTGGGAGACAGCGGCTAAACGTTGTCACCTGCAACAGGAAGTGCTGCCACTGTATAACACGGAGTCACAAGGAAGGATTGGTCTCACAACTCTGTGTACAGGGAGGGATGATGTCCGACACACTGGGGGAAGATGGGGGAAGATTGGGGATTCCCACATAGACACACTTCAGCTGGTGATTTCCCTCACCTGCGGTGACAGGCTCCCCTCACCACCCCCTCAGGTAATAAATCCAGCTCACAGGCCTCATTCTCTGTATTACAGTCATTAATTATCACCACACAGCCGGGGCTCCGCTTGAGGAAGCTGCTTCAGGTCAGAGGCCGGCCCAGTGGATGTCTTCCACGCCGTGTGATGTAACAGGCCCGCTTTATCCTCCCAGACCCCGGGCTCCCCTCACCTGAGGCCGGCCTGTCTCCAGTAAGCCACCATGGTTACACCGAGCGGTCACCGTGTGCTGTGCTGACAGAAGGTCAGGAGGAGAAAGCCAGCGGAAATGAAAAGCCGAGCTCCGTTCAACCAACCAGAGAACAGGATACAGAGAAACGAGCCAATCACGATACAGCTTTGTGAGCGCTCAGGAGCGGGTTCCTTCACCAATCACAAAACGAAGCAGCACGACACAGCCGCTTGTGAGGTAGCTTCCGGGTCATGCGCCTTTTTTTTTTCCCCCCGAACAACTTTATTTATAAGGTACACTTAAACACTGCTGGGAAGGTGACCCCTAGCTGTGCAATGTCCCGGGTTTTACAAATGTGTCCTTGGTGTTTGGAGGAAAGCAGCTCTCCTACACAGTCCCCTATATTCCCTATGGTAGGCTCAGCCATTGTAACCATAGATGATTTCTGGATCTGAATGCAGCGTACACTTGTGGGCAGGAGCCCAGGGGCTGCATTCACATCTGTGTGCTTCAATAATGTCCACAAAAACGCGTGTCGCGGCTTCAGTGCCATTCAAATTCTTAACGGCATCCTAGTCAGCAGACGTGCGTTTCTGCGTGCAATTCATGCCAGAAACAGGCGGCACCGTGGCTTAGTGGTTAGCACATCTGCCTTGCAGTAAATCGGTCATGGGTTTGATTCTCGACCATGGCGCCTCCCGCATGGAGTTTGCATGGGTTTCCTCGGGTGCTCCGGTTTCCTCCCACACTCCAAAGGTTAATTGGCTCCTGTCTAAATTGTCCCTAGTATGTGTATGTATGAATGTGAGTTAGGGACCTTAGTTTGTACGCCCCTTGAGGGTTAGGGACTGATGTGAATGTACAATATATATGTAAAGCGCTGTGTAAATTGACAGTGCTATATAAGTACCTGAATAGATAAATAAAAACGCACAGTAAACTGTGTGCAGCTCTATGTGAAAGGTGCAGGAGCTTCTTTGGCACATTTGTCACACACGGGGCCACCCGTTCAATGAGCCGCCCCATAAGCATCACACAAACACAACACAAATGCACATTATTTCTTTCAGGGGCTTATATAGTGCCTCTATTTTACGCAGCGCTTTATATATTGTACATTCACATCAGTCCCCATCCCTCAGCCTGGGTCCACATACATGCGGTGTGGTATATCGCATGTGATCCGCACAGGAACCGCACCGCATTCCTGTACAAATCACATGCGATTTGTGTGCGGTGCGATCGGAGCCGTACATTTTGTATGGCTCTATTCACACTGCACCTGCACCAAAGAGGTGCAGAACCCTTTTTTGGGTCCGCACTAGAATCGGATCGCATGGGTATTCACACATTTAAGGCACTTATGCAACTGCAATACAGGTCATTTGACAGCCAGCACTGCCATAAAGGCACTCCATGCTCACCATGAAATGTTGCTTAGCCATGCCTAATCATAGCAGGGAATCACTTTAAAGCGATTCTAACCACTATGTCACTACAGGACTCAATAGTGATATGGGGCTGGTGGGAAGAACCACAGCAAGTGGTGGAGAACGTGGGCGTAAAGCATGCTCATATTTAAACATGAATGCTCAGTCTGATTGAACTAGAGAAGGAATGGGTGAGGACAACAGCAAAAACAGACACTTCCCATGTCACTGATCTTTACATATACAGTATATACACCTAAAATAAACTTTTCACTACCATGCCTCTCTGTATAAAGTTTTTTATGCATGCACGACTTTTGTTGTGATTTGCATAGACATGTGTCAGATGTCACCCAATATTGAAATCACCAACTTCACGAAGTTGCACGACTTCAAAAATCGGCTTTGATGTGATGGGGGGGGGGGGGGGTTAAGAAAAGTTGGCAAGATTGGATGTCAATCACTCCATGTCTTCAGCTTCAGGTGACTTAAAATCCAAACCCTTTTTTTTGGATAGAGTAGGGAAGAGTAAGAAATTCTGTAGTTTTTATTATGCTGTACGCAGGGCCGATGCTTCCACTAGGCAAACTAGGCAGCCACCTAGGGCCTGGGTGCAGCACTCTCTGTGGCCTATGGACCTCTTGTATGAATTCTTCACTTCTCTGCAGAGTCCCGCTTTCCTCATACACAGGGAATGATATTATCTTAACTCTGCACAATTGTCTTACAGTCTGTCCACACACATGACTATTTAGTACCAACTATATATATATATACACATACACACACACACAAAAGTATTCCATGTAGCAGTGAAGTGTTGGCTCCCCCTAAGATGGGAAGTGTTGACATTAGCCCAGAACCCCGGACGGTCAGCAGTCTCTGATTGGAGAATTGGTCCATACAATCTACGGTACACTTACTGGCACACACGATCCTCCAGCTGTAATAGGGAGCCAGCTAGAGACAGAATGGGACATGTCCAGCGCTGGCTCCACCTTCTTCTACACAGCTGGAGCCAATCAATAGGCTGGGTTGTGATCTGGTTGCAGGGTTAACCCTATGCGAGTAGGATGATCGGGGCCTGACGTGTATGAGAGGGAAGCGGTGTAGTGCTAGGAGGCCACCTATCCTCACTGAGAGCCATAGCCTGGACTCTGTACCTCAGCAGGAGCCATCAGGGGTGAGCCGAGCCTAGGAGGATGGTGGGTCATGGAGGTGACAGGAAGAGGAGGGGGGGCAGACGATGGTTGGTGTGAGGATGCTGATTGTTTGGGACGCCACATCATGAATGATCCTTCAGCTGAGGAGAGGGGCTGCAGAGAAGGAAGAAAGGACAGAGGAAGATGCCGGATGTCTGGGATTAGTGTAGCAGCCACTCCTTCCGGTGTTCCTCTCAGACTCAGTCCCTTACTGCAAGCCAGCTGGAGGCTGCTGATTACTGTGGAGTTTCAGAACTGTTTTTTTTTTGTTTGTTTCTGTCTGATTGGTTAAAATAGGTAATTTATATTTGGTCAATATATATAGTCAGTAATATTGGTGGTGGTGACATCTTGTAGCACTTATTTTTGCAAATGAAAAGAAATTTAGCAGTTTCATATTTTGTTGATTTCATATTTTGTTTTTCAAATTATTTATGGGGGGGGGGGGTAGGAGTTTGGCTTGGTACTATTATGTCTTTTCAGCTCAGTGTGGTGCCAGTACAAGTGGAGGAGGAAGAGCCGATTGTGTATCATCACCAGGGGCGAACTGACCATTCGAGCACTCAGGCACCGAGGGCCCAGAGTCAGTAGGAGGCCCCATGAAATGCCCCTGGTACCTTTTTATAGGCTTTTTTTGAGTGTGACACAGGACACAGGAGCCCCATGATCCCCTATTGCCCAGGGGCCCCATGAGTTGTCAGTCCGCCCCTGATCATCACTATTATGAAGCACTTCCATCCAATTATATGACATACCTAGCTTAGCCTACAGTGCCAGTGCCTCATGAGCTGACTGTCAGATATCTCAATATGGACATGGAGTCAGCTTCCCAGATCCGTAACATAGACCAATAAGATATGAATGGGTATCTGTGTTTATACAACATGCCGACATTGAATATACCATACTGGTCTTTCCTGAACAATTGTAGGGATCATGGTGTTACCATGAATACACAGGGTCCACCAGTAGATCAACAAACTTAGGATAAGTGCACAGAACAAAGATGATGTACAAAGTGCAGAAACCCAACATATATTCATTTTAAAGTAAACCTGTGCTTGGCAGATATAGGGCAAAACAAGTTAACTTCATGTCAAACTCCTATTATGTCTTTACTCCCAGCCGTTTATACTTGTCTTCCCTTCACTGGTCCAGAGGTGGGCAGTATTTCCAGGTATGGTGGACCATATGACTCACTCCCCTTCCTCCCATGATGCAATGCTGGGTCCCCTTGGGACTTTTGGGTGTGGAGCATTAATCTTCAGCACTGCTGTTTATTATTAAACTAAAGACAAGGCCTCTTTTATAGCAATCCACAGGATTACTTGAGCAGATTGATAGAAGAGGCTGGGACTTTAGTTTATCTAGATTCTTTCATTTGCTGCTGGCATCCAAATGCGGGTTGTGTGTTTTGCCACAATTTGGAATTGCAGAGTCTCAGCCTAACCCTTGCCCTTTGTATGTTACCTACTCCTGAACCCTGCACTCTATGTGTTACCCACTCCTGATCCCTATACGTTACCCATCCCTGAGCTCTGTACATTACCCACTCCTGACCTCTGAATTCTGTACATTACTGACTTCTGAGCCCAGCATTGGGAAGCTGCAGTATTTTACATGTTTAGTTTTGGGTTTAATACCGCTTTAAGGTGTCAAGGAGGATGAGAAGTGGGTGAGAGTGGGGGAACCAATTGAATTTGCAGGTAGTATTATTATTATAGTACAGCACCAACAGTTTGCGCAGCACTTTATAAAATGTATACATTACAGTTACAATACAATTTGGTACAAGAAGAGACAGAGGACCCTGCGGTAGTAGGCACTGTGAGCACGATGTACTGCCTCTGTGCATTCCATTGACTAGTGGCTTCTATAGGGCTGGAGCTCAGAGCAGGGGCCACTGAATTAAGCTGCATTCACATGAGCATTTAGCCAGAGTGTGAACCCAAGCGATAGGAATCTTTTGGTTCCTGCTGGGTCTGGTGCATCCAGCCACAATTACCACAGGAAATTGTTGCCTGTGTGAACATTCACAAATAGCTGCAGCCAGCCTGTCATTGCACTCTACAGGTTCACCAACCACAGCTATCTACTCAAAGCTGTCAAACCCAGCACCAGGAATCCATAGATCAATATCCACAATACATACCAATCCTGTCTTCAGGTGCGGGCCATTGACTCTACAGCCAGCACCTAAACATCAAACAACGGCTTTGAAGCAGCCGCACAAATAAACCTGAGTCTTCTTCATTCTGGAGGTCTTCTTGGTTGGGGTATCTGCAGGCTGGTCAATGATCCCTCCTTCCACATGGGGCACTCCTTTGGTTGGTTTCTATTTCTATAATCAAACCAAATACAAATAGGGGGGGGACTCGTCAGGCCCTGACTACAGCGGATTATGCCCTCATTTTCAGAACGCACCTCGCTCTGCAGGCACTATATTAGGTGTAGTCTGATAACACTGTCATATCAGTGAGGCCTGCCTGCGACACACACTGAGCCTGTATTAACATAGCAGAAATTACATCTCCATAGAGGTCAATGTGAATGCTACATTGTGTTAGTGGCCTAGGTATAGGAGAACCTTAGAACTGACCCTGACCTCTCCTTGTGAACACCTAGCTGCCAAACTGACCCCTGCTTCAATATCTTTTATCACAGGTGCAAAACAAGTATGCAGATATCGGTTTTCCATAACCATTTCCACAGCAGTGGTTGAAAAGGTATTCACACCACAGGGCCATCACATTTTTTGGTAGAAGTAGTGCTCGTTATGGTTGTTCTCCTCACTGAAGATTTTGCACTCACTTTCTGTCCAATGATAACGTCAGCAGAATGAAAAGTGAGGATACATCTCCCAAATAATCCCTCGGGCAGGAACAAAAAGACAGGGGCTCTAACCTATTCCCACTACCCAAAACTAAATACATTGTGGCTAGAGTCACATTTTAACCAAATCAAAGCAGTCTACTGCAGCCTATGAGCTTCATGTTCTATGCAAATATGAAACATTGACAGTGAAACCAGAAAGAATGGAAAAAAAAAAAAAAAAAAAAAAAAAATGGAAGCCCCTCAAACAACCCGAGGACTCTATTTTGTTGTATTGTCCTGGTCTGGGCATCTTAAATGTTTTATTCCGACAGGCCTTTCTCCCAACCTTTTACCGACATGCATACTAGAAGATACGAATGAAGACACACACACGGGTCGGAGACATTTCCAGTTTTTACTGGTATTGGCTTGTCCAAATGACATTCATAACAAGAACAATGTAAATATAAAAATAAACTCAGGAGTGCTAGTTGTACAAAACATGTCATTTAACCCTTATTGTCTGTACAGTTAAGGCCATATTACATTTCTGCCACACAAGCAAACATTAGTTGTTACCTTGTTTTATACCAAAACAGAAAAAGAAACTTTCTAGATGGACAAAATGAAACTGTGCTTGTACCACAGAAGAGGATTTGGATGATGCAAATGCTTGCACGGAGTCCAGTCAGCCATTCTGAGAAATGAAATGATTTAGTCGGTGAAATCGCAACAACCTTGAGCTGACAAAATGGCCGCTGCTGCTTGGCGACAATGATGGCAGAAAACTGGTAGGTGGTACACATCGAGCCCCATCATGAATTGGCTGCTGGACTGAGTGACAATTTATGCAGCTGCATGCTGGGAGTTGAAGCCTAGTGGCGATTTTAAACTCTTGCTTCACAGGATTAGTGCTACATGCTAGCTATACTATTCTTCATTAGAAAATTATTTCAAGCAGTATGTTGATATTACTGGTATCTTCATATATTAGGAATAAAAGCTAGTGACCCTTCCACAGCTATACGAGAGCAACTTTAACTCAAAACGGTCTTCACAATCAGCAGAGATTCTTTTTTACTTGCGTGTTCTGTGCTTGTATTCATCCATGCTACCCTGTAACAGATATTATAATGGGCTTAAAGTGAAATTCATTAGTTGCTGGTGACACCATAGATGCCGGTGCTGCGCCTAACAGTTCTCCTATCCTAAATTCAGGATGTGGCTGATGTCATCAAATTGAAGTTTTTTTTGGCTACTGTTATATCCTCAAAAACTAAGCCCAATTTCTCTCCAAATAAACAATTTTATTTTTTTAGGGCCAGTTCATACAATAGAAAGGCAGTCCGGATGCATTTCTGATGCGTACCAGTTAATTTGTTCCCCCTCTTTCTTCATCGTCAATAAAAACATGCATTCCAGTGCGTTTTACTGCATTCCAGTACAGTTTAGTGTAGAAAAAAAAAAATGCAGCATGTTCTTTTTTTCTGGAACTAGAAAGCACTGGAACCGACCGCACTGGTGTGAACTATGCAATCGAAAACCATGTAACCTACTATAAAAGCGTTTTTTTTTTTCTTGCACTGGACTGCATGTGGTGTGAACTGGTCCTTAAACATGTTTTGGGGGCACCTTTGCTAAAATGATTTTTCATACAAAAAGGTGAGCTTAGCCTCTAAAGAGACACTGTCACATTGTCCAAGTAAACAGTGACAATGGAAAGGGTAACCCCCCTGCCCCAATCCCCTTATACTCACTTTACGTGTGCTCCCTTGCAGCTTCTTCCTCCTCAGTAGAAAGCAAGAAATTCTGTGATAGCACCCAGCCGAGGAGCTACTCGTTAGGCCCTGTCCTATGACTAGGGGACTGAACAACACTGTTCCCCTTCGTCGCAGACAGAGCCAATCTCAGTACAGGCTGAAGAGGAGCAAGAAGGCACAAGGGAGTGCAGGTAAGGTCATTACAGAGGGGCTTCGGATACCCTTCTAGAGACACTGTTGCCTGCTTGGGCAAGAGGACTTGGTCTCTTCACAAGGAAAGTGGCATTTTTCGGTGCAGCCCCTTTCGTTCTAATTTTATTTCATTGTTATTTTGAAAAATATAACAAGTAGCATCTGACTGGCTGCTAGAGACACCAACGTTTACACTGCATTTACAGAATGTCCTCTAATATTGTTTACTCTAGAAGAGGGATTTTAACTTTAAAACATACATCAACTTTCGTGCATCTACTTTATAACAACCAAATTTTCAGAATTTCCCTAGCTGTACATAGGTCAGTCAACTGAAACAATGCAACTAATGAACTGATATGGTTACACATAGGGAAATGATCAAAGTATATGTTAAACAGATTTACAGTATCCTATTGTTTGTGATATGTACATCCCCAATCAGAAAGATAGAAGTACCAAGATACAGTACTAAGTCTCAGTTTTCCTGAAAGCCCAGTACTGCATGGCCTAAAAAAAAAAAACAAAACAAAAAAAAAAAAAAAAAAAAACACACAACTTCATCAAAAAACTGATCTGTCCATTTAGGGTGGCATGTTGGCAAGGTTTGATCCCTGTTTAGGTCTTCACAGCTATCTAGGACCTCAATGGTGAGATCACCCTTCAAACCCTACCAAAGCTGTGACAGCCTCTTCAGGTGTCACCTGCAATAGCGACTTCCTCATGTGTCCTTATGGAGAATCCAGGACAGAAGACACCGTGCAGTATTTGTGCCTGGTACCCTGTATTGAATTTCCATAAGGGAATGTAGAAAAGGCACTTCAGTAGGTAACATTAGATGTCTGCTAAGCCTGAAATTTCAAAGCCGTGGCACAGGTGGTGATGTCACAAACCATTGCAGGGGTTATAGAACATCAGTTTTGAGTGCCGTTTTACTGCAAGATCAATCTGCTTGTTAACAAGTACAGTATTTTAAAGAACACTTGTCACTAAAGTTAACCAAGTTTCAGGGAAACAAGAGGTGGCCTGCATGCACACAATTTTTGTCTCCAGAGCACCTTGAAAACCCTTAAATCTGGGTCACTCTGGATGCAAATACAGACATTTCCAGCCATAAAAGGTCAAAGCCAAGACACCCTTGATACAAACTCATTGACATGTCTAAGACGCAGAAAGGGGTGCAGCAGAGCTCAGATTTTGCTGCTGGAGGCAACCTGTGATATATAGGGGTGCTAAAGAAGCTAAAACTGCACCACACTTAGGTTCTCCAAACTTTATCCAAAAGACAGGCCAACTTATATTGTAAATCCAATTACCTTACTGCTAGAAATAGGAAAGTGTCAAGTCTAACAGTCTTCAAAACGCTGGGGAATATGTGCTACAAAAGACTTAAATTAATTGCTGCTCACATGGTGTACCTTTGCGATGTCAACAGACTTTATCACCTATCAGATGAGGGAGCCATGCTTGTGGCTGCACTATTACTACAAAGCAGCCCATCAATTTTCAGTGACATCTACTTCTGAAAATGCTATCTGCCTCGCTGTCAGGCCAACTGAAAGACTTCAATACTGAGTCAGTGACTCAGAGGTCAAAAGACCAGGTCAGAAAAAAGTAATTTGCAGCCTGGCAACTGGCATGTTCAAAAAGTCAGAATGGCAGTCTCCATGTTTCGCTCATGACAGGCATCCTTGAATGACGATAGTTGTAATTGAGAGCTAGCTTAGTAAACCCTTTAGTCAGACTGCAGGTATGCAGATAAATGACAGGCAATGAAAATGGCACTCATTTACTAAAGTGTCTGATGTAGAAGCTGCCTCAGTTTGGGCTGTCCGTATGGCACCAGGAAGCAGAAAGGAAGGATGTGATTAACAGACTTGGGCATTAGACTGTCTAGGACAATTCTTTCCTATATTACCTTTATAAATAAAGCATGATGAAACAAGCTGGTTTAACATGGCTCTTGTTCTGGTGGAGATAAAGCCGTGAGATCACATCAAAACCTGTCAGTCAAGTATTAATACTGGGAAGGGTGAGGGAGGTATTTAGAGGAAGTCACTGTACTACTGCGTACGGTCACTTAGCTACCTGGTCCCCTTCATTCATTGTTCCCACACTGCTGCCTCCTCTCTCCACGCTTCAATTTGAAAAATCCTACTTAATAGATACATTCTTAAATAAGAATAAATAGTTGAAGTGCCAAGAGGAATATCCTAGCGTTTCCAGTACGAATGCCCAATGGCTACGGTGTGAGTAGACATCAATCCTCTACATAGGCCGCTGCTGCCATGGTCGTCCTGATGCCCCCTCTTGTGGTTGCCTTCAGATCCTCTAGTTCGGAGTTTAGTTTGCTAATCACCCATTCCATAGCATCCCGGCCCTAAAGAAGCAGAAAGAAGTGCTGTTATTAGCAATTGTTTTCAGAAATGACTCAGAAGCAGCAAGCAAATCTAAACACACCAATTAAGGTGGGCTGGTCAGTAACGTCATACGAGTCAAATGTTTCTAAAACTCACAATATTACTTTCTGTAAACTAATTATACCTTATCTGTCTGTAAATCTATCCTCATACAGTCAAGTAAAAGCTTAGCTCAGTCTCAAGATACTAAAGATTGTATGTGATGAGGGGGGTCTAAAGGTTTTCCTTTTAGACAGACCCTGACTGGTAGGCATGCTCATTTTTATACCCCACTGGAATACCTTGCATGTGATCTTTGCATAATGAGCAAATATAGCTGCCCCATGTACAGTTGTAAGTACAAGCTATACGAAGAAACAAGGTTTTCAAAGCAAGCTTACACTATGCAGATTTAAAGTAAGCTGATCATTTCTAAATGCATGAATGGAAAAAAATACTACATTTCCATAAAGGCATATGCAGATCATTCCGAGATATTGCTCACTTGGCAATGCCTACTAAGCCTTTATGAAATAACCTAAAATCATGAATTGCAGATTCATTGTAATGCTAATTATGCTGTGTACAAGTCATCATCAAGAAAGCCGGAATTACTAGTTGTAACCTGAACACATGCGACACTGGACAGCACAACCCTAGCTGCAGTAGAGTAGATAAAGGAGGCTTATCTGTTTTAGGTAGTTTCCCTCCCCACCCAACAAAAATACACATCAATGGAAGTTACCCAAGAAAATATGACACACTCAAATAATGGCAGAAAATACTGGACTTTAGGTTAGTCATCCACTTACCTTATTGGCATTGGTAGAAATGGTATTGGCCATCATTCCCTCTAAATAGCTGCTCAGACTGACACCTTTCACAGTTATGATAGCTTCCTGAGTGAGAACAGTCCTGAAAAACACAAACAATGCATTGAAGTCTTAGCTCATCTGAGAGAAGTTGCTCATTTCAAAAATTACTATACAAAGAAAACACTAAGAAATAAATCTGGTTAACCAGATCGGTATATTATCTGAATTAGTAGCACAGACAGCAACAGATTGGGGTTGATTCACTAAAACTGGAGAGTGCAAGATTTGGAGCAGCTCTACATTGAAACCAATCAGCTTCCAGGTTTTTTTTTTTTTGGTCAAAGCGTAAATTGAACAAGCTGACGTTAGTAGCAGATTGGCTGCCATGTACAGCAGCACCAGATTTTGCATTCTCCAGTTCTAGTAAATCAACCCAATTGTATCTTTCGCACAGCTCTGTACTCACTTTTTGTCGTCCTGAGGATGTGGCTTGTACACCAATCTTTCATCCACAGACACCATATTTGTGAATGTGATCTAAAAGCAAAAACACAAGACAACAAATTACATAACAAGCAAATAACTCTGTTTAAAAAGAAAAATGCTAAATATTTTCAGCAAGAACATCTTGTGATTCAAGTTACATTTCACCAGGAAGTAATGTTCGAAGTGACTTCACAGTTTTACATGCTTGCAGGCCATATTTTCATTCTAGCAATTTGTATAAAGGTTTTGAATTTTACTCTCTAGTGCACAGGTGTCAAACTGGCGGCCCTCCAGCTGTTGCCAAACTACAAGTCCCATGAGGCATTGCAAGATTGATAATTATTACAAGCATGATTCCCAAAGGCAGAGGCATGATGGGACTTGTAGTTTCGCAACAGCGGAGGTCCGCCAGCTTGACACCCCTGCTCTAGTGGCAGCCAGAACAGACACCTTTGCCAGGTTCTAGGCTAGTGTCGTTATTATTAGGAATAATTCACACTGAGCCTGCTATGGGACAGAAGATTCTGAACCCCGCCCAGCACCAGAAAATGACGAGTGTAAATTAGTGACGAGAGCCAGCCAAGTGGCTCAATCTGCTGTCAGCAGTTCAAAGGTGAAACATTATGTGATATAATGTTCAGGCAGCAGCTTCCTATAGCTTGCAGAACTTCCACCTATAACCTGCCAGGTGGAAGGAAGCACTCTCTGGTGGAATTAAAGGGCCATGAATCCTGTAGCAAGACTTGGTTATGTGGAATATCCATTATTAGCATTAAAGCTGTAGTTTAATTACATTTTTGCTTTGTTCAAGGACTTTTTACACTTTCATACACAAATATGACAAGAGGGCCACTTACATTTGTTGATTTTAGTTCCATTGTTTTTTCAACAGGATCAACCACCGAATGTTCTTGAACATATGTCCTTGATCTGGTTGCCCCAATAAGCTATTCATTGAAAAAAGAAATACAAAACGGTTATCTTCAAAAATACACTAAGCCCCTTTAGGTAAAAGACAGTATTTCCTGATAGCCCACTCACTACCAAAATATATTTACTAATCCACACTCTTTTGTGCTGACAGAATGGGGCTTCTGGGTATAAGAAAACATTCCATATTCCACGGTTGACTTGCTTACAGGATAGAGCAGCCAGATCACTAGGCCCAAACATTGTCGCACTGAAGGATGGGGAAGGCATTGACATCAGCCACCAGGTAAGCTCTGACACTGGTGCCCAGTCAGGGTGGGATGTATTTGCTCACTCTGCATTGTGACGAATCCTTTAACCCCTTCCTGCCGACGTCACACACATATGCAGACTCACAGAACTGAGCTTTTTTCCATGGGGCTGCAGATTTACACACCATACTGCCCCGAACTACATCACTGACCTAATATCCAAGTACCGCCCAGCGCGCACACTCCGCTCCTCACAATGTACCTCCTCTCTAGTTCCCTGGTCTCCTCCTCCCATGCGCGCCTCCAGGACTTCTCCAGGGTGTCACCCATCCTCTGGAACTCCCTGCCCCAACCCATCAGATTATCACCTACTCTCCTCTCCTTTAGGCGCACCCTGAAAACCCATCTCTTCAGGGAAGCCTACCCCACCCCCTGCTAACTTGCCAACCTCCTCCACTCTTCCTACCACTCCATCCCCCACAGCTATCTCCTCCTGTGCCACCATCCCCTCCCTCCTAGATTGTAAGCTCCAAAGAGCAGGGCCCTCGATCCCCTCATGTTTTGCATTGTATTGGTATTGTTCTGTCACATGTTCTGTCCCCCTTTGTAATGTACAGCGCTGAGCGAACTATTGGCGCTTTATAAATACTGTATAATAATAATAATACCTGTCGTCGTGCTGGCAGCGCGCTCCCAGCACAAAGACCGGGGTGTCACTGAAAGCCCTGGGTCCCGGTCTAACGATCAGGACCCGGAACTCCCGATTCCAGGTTACATGATCGCTGTGATAGTCTATCAGAGGCTATTACAGTGATCAGTCACTGTACAGCCTGCCCCCCTTGTTTTTTTTTTCCCTCTATGAATGGAGAAGAGAGATACATTGTATCTCTTTCTCTCTTTGCATAGAGGAAAAAAAAAAAAAAAAAAAAAAAAAGATAAATAAATATTAAAAAATTAAATAAAAAATACCTAGATCAAGGTTTGATCTAGTTCAGTGCCAGGGTTAGTGTTTGGGTCAAGGTCACATTTTTTTTTTCTCTCTTTTTTTTAAAAATTGGAATCAGTGTGTTTTAGGTAAAAAACAAAACAAAAAAAACCACTATTGGTTCTGAGCTGTACTACGGGTACAAACATCAAATAACCTACACATATATGGTATCGTTGCAATTGTCAAGAGCTGGAAAATTTATTTTGGGTTTGTTCTTTGGTGGCAGATTATGGTAGTAACAAGAAACACACAGCTAAATTTAAGAAAAAAAAAAAAGCGACACATTACAATGAACTGCAGGGAATCTGCTGATAATGAAAATTCCTTTGTGGCCGCTGAAAGCCATTCACAGAAAACATCCCACACTCAGCAATTCCCACCGATGGCCGTAGGAGGAGTGAATTAAAGTAAACACCAAAAATGAACTTCACTTACTTACTCCCTTTTGGTTTGTTACATTTAAAATGTAGGCAATATGTTATATCTGTTCAATAAATGCAATAAAGTACCTGTTGATCCTGCCCGAAATCCAATGCCACCAGTTTTCCTGTTAACCTTTCAGTGTTATCTCAATGATATCAAAAAGTGTGTTGGGACTACAGAACAACTTCCCCCCCCTTATGTTATGGAGATGAGGGGCTTGTTCTTTAGCCCCAACACCATTCCTTTCCTAAGGTGACAGGATGTGTGTTACTAATACAGCCCCACATCTAAGGACCGGTAAGCTGCAATATAGTACATTTTTGTTCTTGGGTCAGGATACACTTATGCTTCTGCTAACCTATGTGCAGCTTCCAAGGAATAAGACTTACTGATTTCACTAGAGAAGGCATTCCCCACTCCGTGCTGAGCAGCCGGTCACTGTGCAACTTCCCACTGGAATCCACGTGCCTGTTCAATACATCCACGCCGACCACACTGGGGTTCATGGGGTTGGGGTACTTCTGCATGGCCGC
Organism: Staurois parvus; assembly: GCF_062004578.1. Taxonomy (NCBI): domain Eukaryota; kingdom Metazoa; phylum Chordata; class Amphibia; order Anura; family Ranidae; genus Staurois; species Staurois parvus. The sequence goes on from NW_028318883.1 coordinate 1,153,421, forward strand.
TGTTGTGACCATTTCCCATGGGTGGCTGTCAAGAAAAGGCATAAAAGCACTAAGCAGCAAGAAATCTTTTTTTTAATATATATGTATACACACACACACACACACACACACACACACACACATACATACATACACACCACATATATATATATATATATATATACACACACACACACACACACACACACACATACACACCACATAGAGAACATAAAATGACACTGGACCAGTACAATATCAAAGCTGCATTTAATGCATAACATTTTACATTGTTTTGGATACAGCAAAGAAGGGTTATGGAAAAGTTATAATCCTACACCCACAGTTGATCCAGAAGAAGGCAAAAAAAAAGGCAAAAAAAAACAAACAACAAAGCATGATCCAATTTGCTCCTGCAGGGGAAAGAATAAAAATTCTTCCTGATCCCCTGAAAGGCAACTGGATATTCCCTGGATCAACTTTACCTATAAATGTTAGTATCCAGTTATATGCTGTGTATTTTAGACAAAAAAAAAAAAAAAAAAAAGCTTGTTGGATTATCAATCTGGTTATAGTTGGCTATAGGTGGATCAAATCTTGGCCAGTTCAGCAGGAACCATTCATCTATGGCAGCGTTTTTCAACCACTGTGCCGCGGCACACTAGTGTGCCGTGAGATATTGTCTGGTGTGCCGTGGGAAAAATTCCAATTTCATCTGTAACATGTGGCTTCGGCTCACAAATAGACCAATCATTAGAATCTAATGATTCAGTGGTCGGCAAGCCGCGGCTCGCGAGCCACATGCGGCTCTTTACCCAGTCTAATGCGGCTCTTCTGTGTGCCGGGCGCCTGCTCCCCTCCCTCCTCTCGGTCGGCCGCTCCCCTGCCTCCTCTCGGTTGGCAGCCCCAAAAGTCCGCGCGGACCTTTTAATCCGGCTTGCGGATGTGGCTGTCAGGATGTGTGTAGGCGGGGCAGCGTGCCGAACGTGAGGGGAGGGGAGCTAGGCTCCTCTCACAGTCCGCCCTGAAGACCCGAACGGCGCGGGAAGACAGCGAGAGGAACGCAAAAGGTAAGTGAATTGACACGGGGGACTTGGCTTACTAGAAGGGGGGGGGGGGAATAGTACTGTGGGGGATGAAATACTATATGAGGGATGAATTACTTTATGAGGGATGAAATACTATATGGGGGGATGAAATACTATATGGGGGATGAATTACTATATCAGGGATGAATTACTATATGAGGGATGAAATACTATATGGGGGGATGAAATACTATATGGGGGGATGAAATACTATATGGGGGGATGAATTACTATATGAGGGATGAAATACTATATGGGGGGATGAAATACTATATGAGGGATGAAATACTATATGGGGGATGAATTACTATATGAGGGATGAATTACTGTATGAGGGATGAAATACTATATGGGGGGATGAAATACTATATGAGGGATGAAATACTATATGAGGGGATGAAATACTATATGGGGGGATGAAATACTATATGGGGGGATGAAATACTATATGAGGGATGAAATACTATATGAGGGATGAAATACTATATGAGGGATGAATTACTATATGAGGGATGAAATACTATATGGGGGGATGAAATACTATATGGGGGGATGAAATACTATATGGGGGGATGAAATACTATATGAGGGATGAATTACTATATGAGGGATGAAATACTATATGGGGGGATGAAATACTATATGGGGGGATGAAATACTATATGAGGGATGAATTACTATATGGGGGGATGAAATACTATATGAGGGATGAATTACTATATGAGGGATGAATTACTATATGAGGGATGAAATACTATATGAGGGATGAAATACTATATGGGGGGATGAAATACTATATGAGGGATGAAATACTATATGGGGGGATGAAATACTATATGAGGGATGAAATACTATATGAGGGATGAATTACTATATGGGGGATGAAATACTATATGAGGGATGAAATACTATATGGGGGATGAAATACTATATGGGGGATGAAATACTATACGGGGGATGAAATACTATACGGGGGATGAAATACTATACGAGGGATGAAATACTATACGGGGGATGAATTGCTATGGGGGATGAATTACTATATGGGGGATGAATTACTATGGGGGATGAATTACTATATGGAGGATGAATTACTATATGGGGGATGAATTACTATATGGGGGATGAATTACTATGGGGGATGAATTACTATGGGGGATGAATTACACTATGGGGGATGAATTACACTATGGGGGATGAATTACTATATGGGGGATGAATTACTATGGGGGATGAATTACTATATGGGGGATGAATTACTATATGGGGGATGAATTACTATGGGGGATGAATTACTATGGGGGATGAATTACTATATGGGGGATTAATTACTATGGGGGATGAATTACTATGGGGGATGAATTACTATGGGGGATGAATTACTATATGGGGGATTAATTATAATGGGGGATGAATTACTATGGGGGATGAATTACTATATGGAGGATGAATTACTATGGGGGATGAATTACTATATGGGGGATTAATTACTATGGGGGATGAATTACTATATGGGGGATTAATTACTATGCTTACTATGGGGGAATATTACTATACTTACTATGGATGACACATACACATCATTCATCTACTCTTGGTCCGGCCCCCGGGTCCAATTATAAAATACTTTATTATTTCATAATAAAGTAATTATAAAATAATTTCTTTGTGTTTGATTCCTATTCAAGAGAATTACTTTATATATAGTCAATATAGGCACAGAGGTAAATTTTTTTAACATTTTCTAATGGTGGTGTGCCTCGTGATTTTTTTCATGAAAAAAGTGTGCCTTTGCACAAAAAAGGTTGAAAAACACTGATCTATGGGAAGGCTGGTTGTACCCAAGTCCATTCATTGACCTAGGTACAACGGGGGGGGGGGGGGGTTCAGGGACAATTCTTGTCTTGTTTGTGTGGATGGGGGAAACAGTTATGCAGGCTGTAGAGGGGTCGTTATCGGCCGAAATTTCGTCCGGAAGAATAATCAGCCGATATTTGCACCGTTAGTGGGCAATGTCGTCGGCCGATTTTCACGGTTCCTTCTCGTTTCTTTTATCGGTCATGCTGGAAAATCTATGAAAAACGGCCGATTTTCGTAAGCATTTATGGCAACAGAACGATCGATCTTTCGGCCCATAAACAGCCCGTCTATGGCCCCCATTAGTTGTTTTCTCATGCAGCCTGTTTAACAGATTAATATCTCATGAGTGTTCGGCTCTATTCACAAAGCTGACAATCCTGACAGCAGGATTTGCTGGAGATAGTAACAGTCTATTCATAGCAACAGCCTTACAAACCTGACAATCATGTAAAATAAGTAGGTGACACCATAACAACACAGAACAAGGAGTGACCTTTCCTTCTATTGTGTACTTGCTGTTCTTGTCCTCTCCTGCACATTGTACAGGGAGGAGGTTCATGTATCACCGTCTTATGTCATACCTGAGGTTCTTGCCTCAGTGTCTTGTAAATAATATTCTGCAGTCTGTTTTGCGAGGATCTGCTGCGTAGAAGGAAAAAGGCATGTGACCTCACATAATTAGAATCAGCTGGCAGTGAACTCTGCAAAGCTCGGGAAACAGCTTTCCAAAATGGAACGTGAAGGCAGTGCGCGCCCCCCGGGAAACGTGAAGGCAGTGCGCGCCCCCCGGGAAACGTGAAGGCAGTGCGCGCCCCCCGGGAAACGTGAAGGCAGTGCGCGCCCCCCGGGAAACGTGAAGGCAGTGCGCGCGTCAGCAGGAATGTCCTCAGAGGAGTCACTTTCTTCTTTATCGGACATGTAGGAAAGTCACATTGTGCTTCGTCCTTTGATGTGAAGTCACATGAGGAGATAACGGAGGAGCAGCCCATCATGGAAAAAGCATGAGGGAAAAAAAACCGGCACCCACGACACCCCTCCCTCCACACACACACACACTTTCTCGTCACATTCCAACAGCCCTGAAGGCCAAGCTCTACTTTTCTGCAACAAAATGGAAGTCTGAATGCAAGAGTCGCTCTAGGCGAACATACACTACAATATGATTGTACAATCTCATTTAGATCTATCTACTGCAAGGGCCTCCCTGATTTGAGACAATTTGAATATATTGTTTAGAATAAGTCATGGGGAAAAAAATACAAACTCCAAGCAGAAACTGCCCCGGGTATCCAGGAGCAAGAAGAGGAGTGCTAACCCACTCACACATTGTCCTGTATCACCTTTCAGGGTGCGTCTGGTCAGGACTGTATTAGTGTGGGTTACTCAATTATGCTGCAATTAGTGGAGTTTTATGGACTAGCACTTTAACACGGCACATCATGAGCACTCGGCATCCACGTGCCGCCTTGGAATAACCGGTCAGGTGGAAGCTGAGGAATGTGTCAACCCAAATACACAGAGAAGGTCACCAGGTACTGCACATTGCAACACGACTGATAACAGCCAGAAGTCACCGAAAGTCTGCAGACACCTGGAAGGCAGCCCATCCATTCCCCCATCCACACATTACATGTGAATGGAGGAATCCCTCCAGCTGTGGTATTGTATTCTGACAGCAGGGAGCCTTCTCCACCATCAAAATACAAAGATCCGCACAGATCGTTCAGGAAAAACCCTACAGGCTGGTTGTACGCAAGTTGATCAGTATACTCACTTCTGTACAACCAGCCTGCTTGTGCATGGATTGAAATTCAGACGTTCCCTGCTGAACCAGCCAAACGTCAATCCATGTATGGCCAGTTAAAGTTGTCAAAAGGTCCGCAGGCGCCCGGCAAGCCCCACCAAAAATGTCCGCAGGCACCTGGCAAGCCCCAGAGGCGTCCGGCAAGCCCCAGAGGCGTCCAGCAAGCCCCAGAGGCGTCCAGCAAGCCCCAGAGGCGTCCAGCAAGCCCCAGAGGCGTCCAGCAAGCCCCGCCAAAAGCTCTGCAGGCACCCTGTAAGCCCCGCCAAAAGGTCCGCAGGCGCCCGGCAAGCCCCAGAGGCACACGGCAAGTCCCGCCAGAAGGTCCACAGGCGACTGGCAAGCCCCAGAGGCGCCGGCAAGCCCCGCAGGCGCCCGGCAAGCCCCGCCAAAAGGTTCGAAGGTGCCCGGCAAGCCCCGCCAATAGGTCCGCAGGCGCCTGGCAAGCCCCAGAGGCGCATGGCAAGCCCCGCCAAAAGGTCCGCAGGCGCCCGGCAAGCCCCGCCCACAGGTGCCCGGCAAGCCCCGCCAAAAGGTCCGCAGGCGCCCGGCAAGCCCCGCCAAAAGGTGGACGTGTGTGTACTGTACTGTGGGGAGTGAGTGCTTACTTCACCCACACTGCACAAATCCCTGGCCCGCATGCACCAAAATATTGGAAACAAAATGTAGCAATGGAAGTGTTACTGTGCACGTTGTCACAATGCATAAACATGTATGCTCGGGGTGCTGCTCTTCCTTTCATCCTTAGTGGCTGCCCCATGCACCTAGACAACACATGTACACTTTGGTACACCACAACACAAGGTAGCACACTACCGCACATTGGGATTTGTTGACTTTTATATTTGCATGTTTTATGTAGCATTTTAGCGCATTAGGCAGTCCATGTCAATGAAGGAGCTGCACTAACACAACTCGCATTAACATCTCAGTGTGAATGGTGTTCATGTACCGAAAACATATGAACCCGGCCTCAACGGATGTTTACCTGATTTGGGTACAGTAAGCCGAAACCGAATTGGTTGCTGTCTATTGTATTGCCGCTCTCTGATACATTACTGAATGAGCCAACAAGTCCCCTGCCTGCACCTATGGGAATGGTCTATTCTGCATGCGGCAGGAAAGTCTGACCCGGCTGGGAGATATTTCCCAGATACAACGACCGACACCAAGGCTGATCTCAAACTGGCAATTCTGTTGTTAGTGACAGCTCGCAAACAGGATCACAATACAGGGCTGAACGGGGGAGGTAAATACTAGGCTGCGTCTATATGAGGCTCGCTTGATGGCTGAAGAGGCAGCGCTCTCTGGCCGGTGATGTACTCTGCAGTGATCATCCAGCCAGTGATGGAGACGTGGAAGGCGGTGAGCCTGTGTGCAGTTTCTGGGGATCACATGTGCCAGATGTTCCCCATCCACTCCTACCATTCCCATGACTGTTGAGTACCCCCACCTCTACCATATAACCTGTCACTGTGTATGGAGGGTGCTGGTATCACTCATTGGAGCAGGCAAGCCTGTACTGATATGTGTCTGGTGTCACCAAATACAACTTCCCTTTGTAACTCGGCGACATAACTACAGCACCCACTGACAGCCCAATGCAGCAATCCTGAGGTCACGGTGCAATGTCTGCACATCCTCTTCTGGGCTCACATTCATTTCCTGCAGGGGCTGAGTAATGGGACAATGTTCTGCACAAACCTGACTCCACCATCCGTCCATCCATCCTCCCTCCTGTCAGATTCTGCACAAACCTGACTCCACCATCCGTCCATCCATCCATCCATCCTCCCTCCTAATGTCAGATTCTGCACAAACCTGACTCCGCCATCCGTCCATCCATCCTCCCTCCTAATGTCAGATTCTGCACAAACCTGACTCCGCCATCCGTCCATCCATCCATCCTCCCTCCTAATGTCAGATTCGGCACAAACCTGACTCCACCATCCATCCATCCTCCCTCCTAATGTCAGATTCGGCACAAACCTGACTCCACCATCCATCCATCCTCCCTCCTAATGTCAGATTCTGCACAAACCTGACTCCACCATCCATCCATCCTCCCTCCTAATGTCAGATTCGGCACAAACCTGACTCCACCATCCATCCATCCTCCCTCCTAATGTCAGATTCGGCACAAACCTGACTCCACCATCCATCCATCCTCCCTCCTGTCAGATTCTACACAAACCTGACTCCACCATCCATCCATCCATCCTCCCTCCTAATGTCAGATTCTGCACAAACCTGACTCCACCATCCATCCATCCTCCCTCCTAATGTCAGATTCTGCACAAACCTGACTCCACCATCCATCCATCCTCCCTCCTAATGTCAGATTCTGCACAAACCTGACTCCACCATCCATCCATCCTCCCTCCTAATGTCAGATTCGGCACAAACCTGACTCCACCATCCATCCATCCTCCCTGCTGTCAGATTCGGCACAAACCTGACTCCACCATCCATCCATCCTCCCTCCTGTCAGATTCTACACAAACCTGACTCCGCCATCCGTCCATCCATCCTCCCTCCTAATGTCAGATTCTGCACAAACCTGACTCCGCCATCCGTCCGTCCATCCATCCTCCCTCCTAATGTCAGATTCGGCACAAACCTGACTCCACCATCCATCCATCCTCCCTCCTAATGTCAGATTCGGCACAAACCTGACTCCACCATCCATCCATCCTCCCTCCTAATGTCAGATTCTGCACAAACCTGACTCCACCATCCATCCATCCTCCCTCCTAATGTCAGATTCGGCACAAACCTGACTCCACCATCCATCCATCCTCCCTCCTGTCAGATTCTACACAAACCTGACTCCACCATCCATCCATCCTCCCTCCTAATGTCAGATTCTGCACAAACCTGACTCCACCATCCATCCATCCTCCCTCCTAATGTCAGATTCTGCACAAACCTGACTCCACCATCCATCCATCCTCCCTCCTAATGTCAGATTCTGCACAAACCTGACTCCACCATCCATCCATCCTCCCTCCTAATGTCAGATTCGGCACAAACCTGACTCCACCATCCATCCATCCTCCCTCCTAATGTCAGATTCTGCACAAACCTGACTCCACCATCCATCCTCCCTCCACACACAGTCCAATCCCTGCCAGACAGAGGGGGTTCTGTAGGCCAAGAGGATGGCTCAGCTTGGTCTCTATGGGACCTTTGTATTGTGACTTGAAGATGAAGGAAGGGGAACACTGCGAAATATTCAGCCATTGTCAGGAGGAGGAGGAGAAGCGGGGGGGGGGGGGGGGGGCGGGTGAATGGACATGATGTCACAGGACAATGGGAAGGAAGGATAGGAGTCCCAGACCCCCCCCCCCCAGGTGACACCACAGGGCTTCTAGGACCTGCCCTCCCCCCCCCAGGTAACACAGCAGGGCTTCTGCGCTCCCCCCAGTGACACAACATGACGCACACAGACATACTGGCACTTGTAGTCCTCTGATGCCCACACATGCTGGGATGTACAGTGGCCCCCTAGGCGCGGATGTCCCGCACAGTCCAGGCCTCCCGCTCCCCCGGATCTGGTTCCCCCGCACAGTACCGGATGGTTCTAGAAGGTTCCATGGATCCCACAGAGCGAGCCCCTCCCCCTCCCCGGGACTCACTCGAAAACGTGCTCGGAAGTCCAGATCTTCATGTCTCCGCTCTCCGCCCGCAGGACGCCGAATGACGGAACCGCGCTCTCCCCGCTCGGAGGAACACCCGCTCCGCCAATCAGCAGCGGGAACGTCATCGCATTGCCGTCAGCAGGCCACACCTCCGGCACCCGGCATTGTTAAAGTGACAAGACACGACCTTCAGCATCTCCTGCACACGGCGCCCTGTCTCCGGTGACCCCGGGAGAGCTCCCGGATGTCCGCCCTGTACCCCGGCACATCCCACACACAGGGGCAGGTGGATGGCGGAGATAACACACCGTCACGTGGGATATTTTGAGCCTAAGGCCGGCCATACACTATACAATTGTCTGCCCAATTTCCTTTAGATTTACCTTCAACTATATAGTGCAAGGGCCGGCCTGATTGGATACAATTGAGAGCGTTGTTTAGGTTGAACCTCATATATGGTTTTTGTTAAATCTAAAGCAAGTTTCTCAAGAAAATTGTATAGTGTATGGCCGGCCATGGGTCGATCTTCGAAAATTGGACCTAAGAATAATCGGACGATTTTTTGCTCTGTTAGTGGGCAATGACACCGGACGATTTTCCTGGTTCCTCCCCTTTTCAGTGATCGGGCATGTTGGAAAATTCATGAAAAATCACCGATTTTCGACTCATTGATGGTCACATCGTACAATTGTTTTTCCGAAAAGAATATTTGCATGAGCCCTGACCTGGAAGGAACAGAAGTTTCGCCTGTTATATGGGGTGAACTTTATGACTCGGTCGGCCGATTTTCAAAATCATTGATGGCACCATCGGATTACTGAGCGAACAACGTTTTTGATTTTCGGGTGAAAAATCGTTCGGAATTCAACCCATGTATGGCCTGCATTAGTCAAGTCCATCAAAATCTACTAGTCCAATCCTCCCCTCCCCCCGGACTGACGGTGCTACTGAGGTGTCTCCATTGCCCCTCCATAGAATGGGGCCACCCTAAGGCTAGGTTCACACCTATGCAGTTTGCAGTGCGTTTTGCGTTTTTTATGCATTTTGCCTTTTTTTTTTCAGCTTGTTGCTGGGCAGAATAAAACGCATTAAAAACGTATCAAAAACGCACTACATGTTTTTCACCAGTGTCTCCATTAAAGTCTATAGAATCAAAAACAACTTTTTGGGTTCAAAAAAGTCCCTGACCCTTTCCAAAAAACGCAGCGGGTGAAAACGCGGCGATGTGAACCTGTCCCAGAGGAAATCATGTTAGATGGACTGCTGTGCGTTTCCAGAAAACGCTTCGGTGTGAAGCTAGACTAAGGCTTGGTTCACACCTATGCAGTTTGCGTTTGATCTGTGTCTGCATTGCGTTTTGTGTGTTTGCATGCTTTTTAATGTGTTTTGCGTTCTTTTGTTTGCTTTTTTTTATCTTCTTGTTGCTTAGCAGATTTAAAACGCAGCAAAAACGTATCAAAAACGCACTACATGCTTTTCTGCAGCGTCTCCATTGAAGTCTATAGAACCAAAAACGCAACGTTTTGCGTTTAAAAAAGTCCCTGACCCTTTCCAAAAAAAAGCGGGTGAAAACGCGGCGATGTGAACCTGTCCCATAGGAAATTATGTTAAATGGACTGTACTGCATTTCTGCAAAACGCAGCGGAAAACGCTTAGGTGTGACCCTGGGGTAATGCGTGGTTCACACCCATGCAGCCGCGTCCTGTGTGTAGGGCGGCTCATTCATTTTGATGGCCGGTCCAACCAGCATAATCATGGGAACGAAATCCACCATTTTTTTTTTTGTAAATTGCATGATGATGTCGCCTGTAAAAATGCACAGCGGCTGCCAATGCATTGGGGTGTCATTAAGGATTAAAGAGTAACTTTTGTTAAGAAAACCCCTCCCCTCTGGGTCATCAATGCACAGTGCAGGGGTTGGAACAAACTTTGTTGCAGATTCCTACCTTTTGTTATGCGGGCCATAGATGGAATGAAAAATGGCCGAAAATCCGCTGGAAAAACAAATTGGCCGATTTTCGGATCGTTAGTGCGGTAATTGGTCGGCCGTTTTTAGTGATTTTTGCCCTTTTGGATTATCGGTCCTGCTGGAAAATAATCACCCAAATTTGTCGTTCTGCCAATTTTTGCGGCAATGATGGAAAAATCTGCCGATCTTTTTCCAATTTTAAAAAATGCGCATGAGCAGTGACATGAAAGAAGAAGAAAAGGAAAAAAATAGAATATGAATGAGAAGAGAAATAGAATATGAATAAAAAGAAGAAATAGAATATAAAGAAGAAATAGAATATTATGAAGAAGAAGAAATAGAATATGAATATGAAGAAGAAATAGAATATGAAGAAGAAATAGAATATTATGAAGAAGAAGAAATAGAATATGAAGAAGAAAAAGAAGAAATAAAATATGAAGAAGCAAAAAAAAAAGAATTTCAGTCCAATATTATATTTGACATTTAAAAGTATAGCAACATTGTATCTATTTGTATCCGAATAGAAACATCTGTATCCAAAATGGATACAAATAGATACAATGTTGCAACTTTTTCTTCTTCTTCTTCTCCATATTCTATTTCTTCTTTTTATTCATATTCTATTTCTTCTTCTTCTGCATATTCTATATAATTGCCGGCCGTAGACGGGACGAAAATCAGCCGACTTTTTTTTTACCAATGGTGGTAATGTCCGCTGATTGAACGAACAATTTTTAGTTTTTCTAAAATAAAACGGCTGGTTTTCTCCCTGTCTATGGTCTGCATTATTCTGAAGAAATATCTGTGTCTGTGTCCATGTGTAGTGATTGTGAGGGACTTCATAACGATCAATCAGCTGCTGCACCTGCAGGGTTCTAATGAAGAAAGTGTCATGGTCTGCATTCCTTTAGAGGGGATTTCCCTTTGAGAGTATCTCACCAGAAATGACATTTGTGTTATTCCTTCACTGACACCAATATTGGGGCACTATTCCTTCCATTGACACCAATGATGGGGCACTATTCCTTCCATTGACACCAATGATGGGGCACTATTCCTCCCACTGATACCAATGATGGGGCACTATTCCACCCACTGATACCAATGATGGGGCACTATTCCTCCCACTGATACCAATGATGGGGCACTATTCCTCCCACTGATACCAATGATGGGGCACTATTCCTCCCACTGATACCAATGATGGGACACTATTCCTTCCACTGACACCAGTGATGGGTAACTATTCCTCCAAGTTACACCAATGATGGGGCACTATTGCTTCAACTGACACCAGTGATGGGGCACTATTCCTCCCACTGACACCAATGATGGGGCACTATTCCCCCCACTGATACCAATGATGGGGCACTATTCCTCCCACTGACACCAATGATGGAGCACTATTCTTCCCACTGATACCAATGATGGGGCACTATTCCTCCTCCTGATACCAATGATGGGGCACCATTCCTCCCCCTGATACCAATGATGGGGCACCATTCCTCCCACTGATACCAATGATGGGGCACTATTCCTCCCACTGACACCAATGATGGAGCACTATTCTTCCCACTGATACCAATGATGGGGCACTATTCCTCCCCCTGATACCAATGATGGGGCACCATTCCTCCCCCTGATACCAATGATGGGGCACTATTCCTCCCACTAATACCAATGATGGGGCACTATTCCTCCCACTGACACCAATGATGGGGCACTATTCCTCCCACTGACACTAATGATGGGGCACTATTCCTCCCACTGATACCAATGATGGAGCACTATTCCTCCACTGATACCAATGATGGTGACTATTCCTCCCACTGATACCAATGATGGGGCACTATTCCTCCCACTGATACCAATGATGGGGCACTTTTCCTTCCACTGATACCAATGATGGTGACTATTCCTCCCACTGATACCAATGATGGGGCACTATTCCTCCCACTGATACCAATGATGGGGCACTTTTCCTTCCACTGATACCAATGATGGTGACTATTCCTCCCACTGACACCAATGATGGGGCACTATTCCTCCCACTGATACCAATGATGGTGACTATTCCTCCCACTGATACCAATGATGGGACACTATTCCTCCACTGATACCAATGATGGGGCACTATTCCTCCCACTGACACCAATGATGGGGCACTATTCCTTCCACTGACACCAGTGATGGGTAACTATTCCTCCAAGTTACACCAATGATGGAGCACTATTCCTCCCACTGATACCAATGATGGGGCACTATTGCTTCCACTGACACCAGTGATGGGGCACTATTCCTCCCACTGATACCAATGATGGGGCACTATTGCTTCCACTGACACCAGTGATGGGGCACTATTCCTGCCACTGACATTTTTTACTATCACTGGCTACAGTCTGGCCCCCCTAAAGTTTGATGGACAGTAAACTGGCCCTTAGTTTTTAAAGTTTGGAGACCCCTGATCTACAGAATCCTTGCAGTTTCAGGAAGCCAAATACACTTTACGGAGGGTGTCACAAGAGACGTTCTAAGGGTAGGACTGTTGTATGGAAATAGAATTCCTGGCCTTCAGGACGGCGATGTATATATAGCCTCAGCGTCCTCTTCTTCTGATTACCTAACAGATGACTGAGGCAGGCTGCACGCCAAGGACAGCGCCCCACCCTGACCATGACGCAAGCAGGCTGACTACATTGTGTAAGTAGGGGAAAGGTGACAGCTCGGCCTCCAAACAGGGCTGTCACATTGGGAACGTTGTCAGGTCCCGGTCACATCACAGCCAACTGTCCCTGATCTCCAGGCACCCTGCCACGTTCAGGAAAGCAGGGCACTAGAAGTGCTTGTCCCCGGCTGTGTTCACCATTACCATCCTGCTACACAGTGCCACTTCCACTGTGCCGACCCTGCGACAAGTATGGGAGGTGCCACCTGTGACTGGGTTCATCCTCATCCTGGTTCCCTGCCCAGAACAAGCATGCAACCAATAAAACGCAAGGTTAGTGACTAGGCAGTACAGCCAGCATTAGGACGATCACCAGGGCAGATCCCACAGTTCCAGCCTAGCTTGTTTCCTGTCCATGAAAGGGGGAGATTTACTAAAACCGGAGAGTGCAAAATCTGGTGCAGCTCTGCATGGAAACCAATCAGCTTCCAGGTTTTATTGCCAAAGCTTTATTGAACAAGATGAAGCTAGAAGCTGATTGGCTCTCATGCACATCTGCACCAGATTTATTTATTTCAGGTACTTATATAGCGCTTTACATATATATATTGTACATTCACATCAGTCCCTAACCCTCAAGGGGTGTACAATCTAAGGTCCCTAACTCACATTCATACATACACACGGGCAGACTGACAACTCATGGGGCCCCCGGGCAATAGGGGATCATGGTGCCCCTGTGTCCTTGCCCAAACTCAAAAAAGCTTATGAAATAGGTACCAGGGGCATCTCATGGGGCCCCCTACTGCCCTCGGGCAGTGCCCGAGTTTCCAATTGGTCAGTCCGCCCCTGCATACACATACTAGGGCCAATTTAGGCAGAAGCCAATTCACCTACCAGCATATCTTTGGAGTGTGGGAGGAAACCCACGCAGGCACAGGGAGAACATGCAAACTCCAAGCAGGTGGTGCCGTGGTTGGGATTTGAACTGATGACGCTAGTACTGCCAGGTGGAGGTACTAACCATTTAGCCACTGTGAACCAGGTTTAGTAAGTCTCCCCCTTTTAGGACTAGTTTGAATCCTCATGCACACGGGACGTTTTGATAACACTGGTAACGTTAGCTGTGTAAAGTCACATTAGAACCGCGAGTTTTTCAGCTTTTTATAAACGTTTTTGCATTAGTGTATAGCGGCGTTTTGACGCGATTAGCTGCGTTTTCCCACGTTTGCATTTTTTGGTGTTTTTTTGAGTAAAAAAAGGCCAAAAACGCCAGTTTGCAACATTTTACCGCATTTTGATGCATTTTTCAGCGTTAGAGCGTTTTCATAGCTACAAAACTCCTCTAGAAGCCCACTAGTTCTGGGTTTTTTTTCCAGCCAAAAAACGTTGATTCCAGTCTATGTGTGTATGGACACATAGATAACATGCTGAGGGGTTTACTGACTGTATAAAAAACCGTCAAAAGCCAAAAACAGCCGCTGTTATAAAACTTCCAGTGTGCATGAGGACTTATACAGGCCATATATGGGTCGGATTCCGAACGATTTTTCATCCGAGAATCAAAATCCCTCGGTAATCCGATGGTGCCATCAATGATTTCTTATATCGGCCAACCGAGTCACAAAGTTCACCCCATATAACAGGCGAAACTTCTGTTCCTTCCAGGTCACGGCTCATGCGCATATTCTTTTCGGGAAAACGATCGTATGATTTGACCATCGTCGAATCGAAAATCTGTGGTTTTTCATGAATTTTCAAACATGCCCGATCACCGAAAAGGGGAGGAACCACAAAAATCGGCCGGTGCCATTGACCCACTAACAGAGCGAAAATCGGCCGGTGCCATTGACCCACTAACAGAGCGAAAATCGGCCAGTGCCATTGACCCACTTACAGAGCGAAAATCGGCCAGTGCCATTGACCCACTTACAGAGCGAAAATCAGCCGGTGCCATTGACCCCACTAACAGAGCGAAAATTGGCCGGTGCCATTGACCCACTTACAGAGCGAAAATCAGCCGGTGCCATTGACCCACTAACAGAGCGAAAATCGGCCGGTGCCATTGACCCACTTACAGAGCGAAAATCGGCCAGTACCATTGACCCACTTACAGAGCGAAAATCAGCCGGTGCCATTGACCCCACTAACAGAGCGAAAATTGGCCGATTATTCTTGGGTCTGATTTTCGGATGAAAAAATCGGTCGAATTTTGACCCATGTATGGCCAGCATTAGACTTGACTCTCACAGATTTATATGCTTGCTGTTCCATATTTCAGTCAAATCTATAGTTCTCCTAAAAGGTACCTATGTACAGGAAGAGATCTGCAGCTATAGTACCATGCAGGGCTACACAACATACCAATCTGTGACACCAATCCATATCCTCCACATATAATCCATAAACATCCTCTTATGAATGGTCCTGTCATTTATTCTTCATTAAATAGTTACGTTACTTCTGCCTCTCTGTAATGTCCTCTGTGAGCTCCCACACCTATCCTTTTCCCCCTCACTTTTGTTTTTTGGAATGAGCAGTGTACATTAGTTGCAGTCATGTGCACAGCTCTATGCACAGTCCATAATCCATGTCAAGAGTGAGGCGGAAAGGGTGGCTGTGTTCCTACATAGAGTGAGACTATGAAGAATGAACACAGCCACCCTCTAACAGATCGCTAAATCACAGCAGCAAAAAAAAAAAAAAGCTGCGAGTAATAGAAGAAACCTTTTTTAGTTAAAGTGGTTATAAACGTCTGAAATGAAAAATGAACAGAGCATATCCCTCTACATTATGTGCTTTTCTCATTCCAAAGAACCTCATGTGATTTGTGTCTCCTCTCTGCTGTCTGCATTAGTCACTTCTGACAGGTTATCCCAACACCACAGAATCTCTGAGAATGGCCCTGCCCCCCATAGAAGATGATTGACAGCCTCAGCTGTGCAGGTTTTCCTGTGAGATTGTGTAGAGGGGCACGCGCCCTTTTCCTCTACTCATGTCTCAGATTACACTCAGCTCTGTGCTCTATGATGTGCAGTTTGTGATGTCAGGTCCCAGCCTCCTACATGCTGGAACTGAGAAAAAAAAAAGCCTTTGATCTGTGTGTTTTAGGAGACTGTAGAGGAGACATGGGTTGCAGACAGGGGCGGACTAACCATTTGGAAACTCGAGCACGGGATCAGTAGGGGGCCCCATGAGATGCCCCTGGTACCTTTTTCATAGGCTTTTTTTTTGAGTTTGGGCAAGGACACAGGGGCCCCATGATCCCCTATTGCCCGGGGGCCCCATGAGTTGTCAGTCCGCCCCTGGTTGCAGATAAACAGGTACACCTTATGTAGAATTATTGGTTTAATCTCTGTGTATCACCTGAGGTCAGTCACTTCACTAGGTATAGGTAAGGGCTTACAACCACTTACGTGAGCATCTCTCTAGTCTAGGTTCACACCTAAGCGTTTTGCGGAAACACAGCGGTCCATTTAACATGATTTCCTATGGGACACGTTCATATCTCCGTGTTTTCACCCGGTGCATTGTTTGGAAAGGGTCAGGGACTTTTTAAAACGCAAAACGTTGCGTTTTTGGTTCTATAGACTTCAATGGAGACGCTGCAGAAAAGCATGTAGTGCGTTTTTGATATATTTTTGCCACTTTTTAAATCTGCTTAGCGACAAGAAAATTAAAAAAAAAAAAAAAAAAGCAAAACGCATTTAAAAAAGTGGCAAAAACGTGCAAAACGCAATGCAGAAACAGATCAAACACAAACTGCATAGGTGTGAACCTAGCCTCGGGGGGAGGGGGGGGGGTAAATGCAGCTCTCCAATAGCAAGCATAGCAAGCAAGTGTGAGTTGTGAGTTGGCTGTATTCAACAAGGTAAAGGGGAATTCCTTCCAGAAAACTGTGGAATATATCTACACCTGATTCTTAGGATCCGGGCACTCCGGCCAGACAGCAGTGTGTTCAGTAGCTCTAACGAGCCGGGCCCTCTGTTTCCTCTTGTACCAAACTGTATTGTAACCAGGGGCGGACTTATAATTTGGAAACTTGGGCACTGCCTGCCCGAGGGCCCGGGGTCAGTAGGGGGCCCCATGAGATGCCCCTGGTACCTTTTTCATAGGCTTTTTTGAGTTTGGGCAAGGACACAGGAGCCCCATGATCCCCTATTGCCCAGGGGCCCCATGAGTTGTCAGTTCGCCCCGGATTGTAACTGTAATGTGTACCTTCATTTTGTAAAGCACTGCGCAAACTTTTGGTGCTATATAAATCCAGTATAATAATAGAGCAGTGACTCAGGTCAAGCACACAGCGGTGTCCCCAGGGCGAGCAGCTTCCCTGGGGGCACCACTCGAGGGGGAGGAGCCAGGAGCACCGGTGAGGACCCGAAAAGAAGAGGATCGAGCTGCTCCACTGCACAGAGCAGGTCAATATAGAAATATCTGTTATTTTAGAAAGAAAAAAAAAACACACTTTAGTGTCACCTGAACCTTTTATGGATCGTGGGGGTTAGTAGCATATGAATTATGAATCTGCATTCAAAAAAATCTGCATAAACTCCATGCTTCTTTCCAAGGGCCAAAATTCTTTAGAAAATGCCCAGCCCCTTGCTGAATCCATAGCACATACAATTCGTCTCTGACAGGTTACATCATAAAGACAGATCAAAGAGGAACTGCACTTTGTACTTGGCCTTATGTTCTCCATCAATGACCACGTTACACAACGGCTCCGTGTGATCCGCACTCTCGGTGATGAACACCAGAGGGCAGCAAGGCTCTTCCAGATGCTGCAAATGGTAGTTTTGTACAGAAGCTGCAGATCCACAATTGGCCTGATATTGATGAGATCAGGAAAGCACATCACTACTCCATAAATTCAATGTACAAAAAGGGGGTTCAGTCAATGGTGTCCTTTGTAGCAGATTCATGAGCTTCCTAACATTGTTATCTGCAGTAGGGATGCGAGGGCCATGTTTGCCCACACAAGGTGTTCGGTGCATCCCTGTCCAGGCAGTCCCGTTCATGTCAATTGGGATGCAGCACCTGCAATGACACAGCTGCTGCTCCCAGTATGAAAGACATGCAGTTGATTGGCCCCGAATACTCACTGTCTGTGCTCAGGGCTGTGTACCCGTACAGCTGTCAGTTTGGGAGCAGTGTCCGTGCAGCCGCTGCGCCCCATATGGGCAATATTATTATACAGGATTTATATAGCGCCAACAGTGTGCTCAGCGCTTTACACTATAATAGGAGACAATACAGTTTAATACAAGAGGTTTAGGAGGGCCCTGCTCCTTGGAGCTTACAATCTAAGAGGGAGGGGCTAGTGGTACAAAAGATAGTAACTGTGGGGGATGGACTGGTAGGAGGAATAGATGATTCCATTATTAGCTGAGGGCAGGATAGGCTTCCCTGAAGAGATAGGTTTTCAGAGATCGGCTAAAAGTGAGCGGAGTAGCCAACAGTCTGATAAATTGTGGTATAGAGTTCCAGAGGATGGGGGAAGCTCTAGAGAAGTCTTGGAGACAAGCATGGGAGGAGGAGACAAGGGAGCTAGAGAGCAGGAGGTCGTGCGGAGAGGACGGTTTGGGTGATATTTGGAGACAAGGTTGGTGATGTAATTTGGGGCAGAGTTATAAATGGCTTTATGTGTAATTGTTAATGTTTTGAATTTTATTCGTTAGGCAACGAGAAGCCAGTGGAGGGATTGGCAAGGAGGGATGGAAGACACTGAGTGGAGGCCAGTGGAGGGATTGGCAGAGAGGGGTGGAGGACTCTGAATGGAGGCCAGTGGAGGGATTGGCAGAGAGGGGTGGAGGACTCTGAATGGAGGCCAGTGGAGGGATTGGCAAATAGGGATAGAAGACACTGAGTGAAGGCCAGTGGAGGGATTGAGGACACTGAGTGGAGGCCAGTGGAGGGATTGGCAGAGAGGGGTGGAGGACACTGAATGGAGGCCAGTGGAGGGATTGGCAGAGAGGGGTGGAGTACACTGGAGGCCAGTGGAGGGATTGGCAGAGAGGGGTGGCTGATACAGAATGGTTAGTAAGGTGGATAAATCTGGTGGCAGCATCCAAGATAGACTGAAGAGGGGATAGCCTGCGATGAGGGCGGCCAATGAGGAGGGAGTTACAATAGTCAAGGAGAGAGATAACCAGGGAGGGAATAAGTTCCTTAGTGGTTTCCGAGGTTAGGAACGGCCGTATCTTGGAGATGTTGCGGAGGTAAAGTCTACAAGATTTGGACAGTGATTGGATTTGGGGCTGAATATGACCCTCATATGGGTCTACATTGTGGTACGCCCATTTGAACAAGGCCTTATAAACACAGAACTCTACAGGCTCTAAGCAGATCAAGCCTCCAGCAGTAACTATTCTCAGGACTGCTCCAAAGACCTATTACCCATACTGACCGGTTCCACCATTTCAATCTGAAACCTGCTCGAGAAACATGGAAGGAAAATGTTTGGTTGCCGCAGACAACACCATTCTCTCATATTCATAGCTGGCAAAATAAGAAATTCCACTTTAGCTGAGAACAAAATTCCCATCAGGTGAACTCTATACATTGTATAGATATTTAGTAAATGACTTTGCTGATTCTTACCTTTTCCTGTTCTGGAGATACTGATATAGGTATTGCGAGCCTATTAATCATGCTGGTAACGAGGAGGATCTGCCTTCATTGCCACCATGTGATCAGGCAACTGCAATGAGAACATTTACAGCCCAAGCATCTCTGTTTCACACGTAGAAGCCTTTGGAAGGATGGCGCTTAAAGTGTCACTAAACCTACAACAGTACAATCAGTCTGTATATGCAGTAAAGCATGCTTGTTATACTCACTGTGGAAACTAAGGGGTTACTTCTCTGCATTGTGTAAAAAGGCTGTTTGATCCTGCCTTCTCTGTTTCTCCCCTTTTTCAAGTGACCACCTCTTATCTACAGACTGAACCGTAGGCATGCACATGTTCAGTTTGGTGTGTATTGCTAGAGGTTTCTTTTTTTCTTGGGAGAGTGCATGTGATCAGCACAGGGCCAACCAATCAGCACTGTCCAGACAAAGATCAGGCGTTCTGCATCCTGCTAGAGCAGAAAGAAAACTCCTCCTGCAAGCTTTAGCTAGTGCTTGGCTGGACCCTGATAGAAGCCACAAGATTGCACTAACTGCTGAGAAAAGGTATTTTGCACATATTTACTAAAATAATTGCATTTCCATGTTGTGTGTACTGTGGGAGACCAGATATAGTGAATGCAGGGTCCGGGGAGACCAGATATAGTGAGTGCAGGGTCCGGGGAGACCAGATATAGTGAATGCAGGGTCCGGGGAGACCAGATATAGTGAGTGCAGGGTCCGGGGAGACCAGATATAGTGAATGCAGGGTCCGGGGAGACCAGATCTAGTGAATGCAGGGTCCGGGGAGACCAGATATAGTGAATGCAGAGTCCGGGGAGACCAGATATAGTGAATGCAGGATCGGGGGAGACCAGATATAGTGAATGCAGGATCCGGGGAGACCAGATATAGTTAGTGCAGGGTCCGGGGAGACCAGATATAGTGAATGCAGGGTCCGGGGAGACCAGATATAGTGAACGCAGAGTCCGGGGAGATCAGATATAGTGAATGCAGGGTCCGGGGAGACCGGAGATAGTGAATTCAGGGTCCGGGGAGACCGGATATAGTGAATGCAGGGGCCGGGAAGACCGGATATAGTGAATGCAGGGTACTGGGTTTAGTATCACTTTAAACTGGAACTAATACAGAGGACGTCTGTTATGTGATTTCAAACTTCATGCTGGGGAAAAAAAAAAGCCAATCACAAAAGCAAGAGGGGGAGTATTCTGCATATAAACCCCTCCAAGTAGTCTGTATGGCTGCAATGAAATAGAGGCCCGAAAGAAAATGTTTAAATATAATTACATTCAAAATGTCATGTACAGAAATACTTCTATTAAATCTTTTTTGTGAAAGCGGAGTTTCCCTTTAATAGCCATGAGCTGCATGTTGGAAGTGGTTAATGCTTGGATGCAATCCAGGGATGATTAATACCCAGCTTCCTTTACCCGCAGCTACAATAGCGCGGTTTGGCCCACTCCTCCCGTACAAGACAAAAACAGAAACCGCTTTATTAAAGTCACCCAGAGTCCGTCATCAAACAGGTTAGCCCCTGGCCCTTCTATGTGAAAGGGTTAATCAGGCACGCCTGTCGGATCGCATTCTCCGCTCTCTTTCTGAGTAAGCAGCGTGCCTTTGAAAACTGAAAGTCTCTTATATTCACTCTCTGTGCCCCAGACGCCCAGTGAAAAGGCCATTTTCAGATCTGTGTCACTGACACCCCGGTTCCCACAGGGAAGAGGATAAAGGCTCGGTAGGAAAAAAGGTGACGTACTGCGGCTGTGATCAGAGACCACCCGGCTAGTGCTGGAAAGAGGGGACGGGAAGCGAAAGGGTAAGCTTGAGAGACAAGAGCCTGAGAGAGCAATCATTGTGTGGCCAGGGCATAGGGTGACAGCAGCTTCCTATATGGAGGGGGGGGGGGGGGGGGGGAAAGGGGGTTACCCGCCCCCAACATAACAATTCTCAACCTTCTTATATTATAGGATCCAAAGGCTTCCCCCATACTTCCTGGTGTCCTTCTCAAGTGCCTGTGAAACTGTTCACATTTACAGCCAGGGACTTCTAATAAGTACACAGTGCTGAATACAGAAATAAAAAGTTGGGCTCTGTGTGGCTTTCTGACCTAGCGGGAGATCCTGACAGAGGAGATACAGCCAGGAATATTATTTGTTAAAAGATCCTTCAGAGCCAAGGCAGTGGTTGCGGAGAGAAAAGAGATATCAAAGAATAAAATCCTTTTTCTTCCGAGGTTACTTGGTAAGTGAGGACATAATTATGGCCCAGGCAATAAAAGACGAGAGTAGCTGCTGGAAAGAGATGTCATGACCGAAGTAGCTGAACTCCAAGCTTCTTTTAACCGAAGGGTTATGTCACTCGGCTTTGTCAGTCTGGTGATCAATGTACACCTGCTAGCCAAAACCGACACATCAGAGAACCAAACCAAAATTTTGGGAGTCCCACGTCTTGAATCATTCAACTGACAGCAAAGATCAGCCAACATCTTTTGTTGTGTTTTTAGAGTGGTTTGGTTCTTCTATCCAGGATGTAGTGTAGTTTGGATCTAACGCTTGATTCTGTTTGTGTGTCCATTTTTGCTCACATTAGTTACCTGTACTGACGCTCGTATCATTAAGTATCGAAATGCGGACAAAATTTGCGTTAGAGCTTTGAATTTATCCAAATCTCAGAATCACAATAGTAACGAATTTCAACTAAACCCAAAATAAATTATAATGAAAACAACAAATTTATTCATATTGATGTTTCATTCGAAGTACATGATGCCATAGTTTGGGCCTTGTGTTAAGACCTCCTTCTCTCTAGTTCCCTGGTCTCCTCCTCCCATGCCCGCCTCCAGAACTTCTCCAGGGTGTCACCCATCCTCTGGAACTCCCTGCCCCAACCCATCAGATTATCACCTACTCTCCTCTCCTTTAGGTGCACCCTGAAAACCCATCTCTTCAGGGAAGCCTACCCCACCCCCTGCTAACCTGCCGACCTCCTCCACTCTTCCTACCACTCCATCCCCCACAGCTATCTCCTCCTGTACCACCATCCCCTCCTTCCTAGATTGTAAGCTCGAAAGAGCAGGGCCCTCGATCCGCTCATGTTTTGTCCCCCTTTGTAATGTACAGCGCTGAGCGAACTATTGGCGCTTTATAAATACTGTATAATAATAATAATAATAATGTTGGAAACATCCAAAATAAAGAATGATTCAAACTGATTGAGCGCAGCATGAATAGATTCTTTATGTCTTGGGGTTGAACTTGAGAGACCAAGCCTTTAATTTGTTTGTGTGCAGTCAAACAAAGGCAGTTGGGAATGGAGAAATTAAATCAACTTAAAGCAGGGCTCCACGCAAAAGGGGAAGTTGCACTATAAGCCTTTGTCCGCCACTCCATTAAGGATTGGCACCTTTGGGGAGCGGGTACCTGAATTTGACAAGTACCCACTCCCACATCCGCTGTGATCGCCTAGGCGATCAGAAGCGGAAGTTGTCCTCCCCTCCCTCCCCGTAGGCTTCTGGGACATGACTTGTCCCAGAAGACTATGGGGCCATTCACAAAGCGCAGCGCTCCTCGCGCATGCGGCTGTAAAGCTGCAAGCTGTCACAGGCGGGTGACCACAATGAAGATGCCGGCGCCAGAGAAAGGAGACAGCCAGTGAAACCAGCGGTGGTGAGGACACCGCTGGACCAAGGGACAGGTAAGTATCTGCATTTTAAAAGTCAGGATCTACAGTTTTTGTAGCTGCGGACTTTTTTTTTTTTTCAGGTGGAACTTCGCTTTAATAACGAATGAATATGCATTAATTATTAACCACATCCCGACCGTCCTATAGCAGATACACGGAGGCAGAGGTGCGCAAAATCACATATGTACGTGATTTTGTATTTCCAGGTAGGGGGTGCACACGCCCTACCTGCACCTCCATTCGCAGCCGTCAATCAACGGGTACCGGTCAGTGATTACCCGCCGGCGCCCGGTGATTACCGAGGATCTCCGACAGCGAGGAGGGTTGCTTTGTTTACTAACAATCCTCCTCCCTGTCAGCTCCAGCACACTGCTCTGGATGGCTTTGCACAGTGTGGGGACACATGACTCGTGGGCATGCATGGGAATGACGTCATCCCGCAACAGCCAATCAAGGCCACTTGAGGGACAGGCACCTGAAAGAAGCTAGGGTAGAAAATGCCAGGAAAAGCAACAGATTTTGTGTGCCTCATACCGTTGGAACACAGGAAGGAAAGAAAATTGCATAATCTATGGGCTGCTTAGGCTACAGGCCAACTGTTTATAAAAAGGAGCTTCTCTGTCTGTAGCAGAAACAAATGCTGCCACAGTTTGATAACATTATTGAGAATTTTACAGATGTAGCTGCTATATTTGTTGCAGTGGGATTTAACATTTGTTGAATAACTCATCTGGATGGTGAATCAGACAGAATAGGGACCTTGTTGTTACCCCAAGCTGGGAGGTGCCTCCTCAATGATTTAAGATAAACTACAGCTCTGCGTTTACAGGGAGACACACAGCAAGCGAGGAAGACGGCTGGGTTTTCCAGAAAGCCATCTAACCCACCACCGATGTACTTCATTGTCTAACTCCTTGACTGCTGCCAAAGCCCAACTGGGGTCCTCTTTTCTGAGCTGAGTGTATGGACTGCAGAAACTCAGGACAGCCATAAAATATATTTTTGTTTGTTACAGGAGCAATTCTAGCATTGCTCAAGCAGATACAAACATTTTTTTTTAAACCTTTCACCAAAAGCAGATACAGAAATGTAAAGATAGATATATGAATCCAAAAAAGAGGTTTCCCATGCATTAATGTTCTATTTCACAGTGAAAGAGGGCAGACATTACAGTGACATCACTTACAAAGCTCCAATTACTATGGCTTTCAAATATCTGTTCTTCAAATTTGCTGCCAAAAAAAATTTAAAAAGGCAAATTGGTTGTTAGAGGCCACACTAACTGAGCCCAAACAGGATTTATGGCTCTGGCCCTCAGCTAACAAAAGAGAAAGCACAGAAACCCCAAAAAGTCCAGCAGGGACATGGGGCTGTACATGCACTATACGGTACTTAGTGGCATGCTCCCATATACCTGTCATGTTTGTTGCTAAGCAGCTGTGGATCTGTGTTGAGCTATGAGTGTTTCTATGCTCACCTTACAAAAGGGAAATGAATGTCACATTGAGCTCCGATTACTGCTAGACAGCATGATCCCTAATTAGCAGCCTTCCCCTGGGGAGAACAGGTATCCTGTACAGTGCAGGGTAAGAGGGGGCATACTGTATTTTAATATTGATTCCTGTACTCCATCACACATTTCCCAAATATAAATGTATGTACAGAAAATATTATTAACCGGCGATAAGTGAAGCATCGGATTCTTGTACAAGCAGCTCATTACCCGAGAGTAAATCCAATTCTCACTCTTCCCATTAAAGACTATGAGGCAGTGACTTGGAGCAATAGGTAATCCTCCAAGGACACCAAAAACCCTAGGGTGGAGAAGAGGAACGAGTTTCAAAACAAACAGGTCTGATTGAAGTGTACCTTTTGGTGTCCAGTACAGTACATGTCCCCTGCTGTATAAATGAATAAAGTGCATAAAGACAGCTCAGTATATTTATAAGAGTTTATGTACATACCAAAGGCTGGATGCAACAAACATTCAACATTTCTTTCATTAAATATTATCCTGGCTGATGCCAAAAACCTTTGCAAAGGGGCATCAAGTCTAACAGGCAATTACATTCAACAACCGAAACTGCTCAAGTATGATCCAGGACCCTGAAAATGGGATGCAACCCAACTTGTTTTATTGTGTGAAATTTTCTTTACATGTTCGTTTGCCAATTGGAATGTTCCATCTGGCATATCTGATAAAGCTGTGCAAAGAACAAAAAACAAAAAACGCAGTACCTCTTGGCAGCCAGATTGCTTTTGAAATAAACCTGCAGTGCCTTGCATTACATGTACAGGATAACCTTGTACAAGGAGAACAGGCAACCAATTACATTTGTTTTCATGTGTGGATGTTAAAGAGGACCTTTTCTGTAAGACTGGTATATACAGCAATCCAGAAATACTTGACTACCAAACCCCCATATTAAAACTAATGGTGATAGTAAAGTGGTTAAAATGTTGCTATGTGAAGACATGTATTCTTAAGGGAGATTAGAAAACATCTCTTGGAACACCCACCAGGCAATTCATATGATAAAAACAAAAAACAAACATACGGATTTGTGCTGAATGCCACACTTTTGCTGTTATAAGCATCTATTTAGGACTTTTTACCTTACACAAACATCTTCTTTAAACTTTGAGAGCACGGCTACATTTTGATTGGACACTAGAGGGCAGGACAGATCTAAATCTTGACAGATTTTACTCCATATCAGAAACTCAACACATGGAACAGTAGTTCAAATATCACATATCTTAGACAATATTGGAGGGGAATGGAAAACAATAAAAAACAAAAACAAAAAAAACCTCCTTCCTATGTTACAGTGCACAAGTCACATAAAAGTTGTTATAAACAGTTCATAGTATAGAAAACAGCGCCAAAACCTCTCGCCATCTTGTAGTGATGCACCCTGACTTTGCTCAGAGTTCTTCATTAGACAGCATGGCCACAGAATAAGAGACTGCGGCTAGACAGTGCATCCTTCAGTGTTGGGGTCCCCATCATGTAAACAGAGCTTATAATCAAGCAATTCTTGAAATCTCACTTGGCAGGCAGTGGTAGAAACAAACTGTCCTGAAGTTCTTTCGACAGCAAAAAAAAAATAGTGCTTGTCCAACCACTGAGATCCTGGGAGAAAAAAAAACAAAAAAAAAAACAAACCACCATTTCCAGGACTGATCTCAACTCCAGCATGGAGCTGGAATCTCATGAAAACACAGTAGTGATATGTAAGGTCACTCATTGAATTGTGGAATGGTTACCTGTACCAATCAGCAAAAAGATTAAAGTAGTTGTGTCCCTCTGCCAGCGACAGGGGAAAAATTATTGGATAGTAAAAAAAAAAAAAAAAAAAGGAAAGATAAAAAGCCCTGAATTATTAATAGTGCCTTTAGTTCTTCTTTTTCCTCCTTCTCTTAGATGGGCGACCAGATCCTGTGGAGTAAACAGCACAGGTTATGACTTTGGATAGCAACAGGCATATCATATACTGTAGAAAAATACACAAACAAATAAAAACATTAAAGCCCATCTCTGGGATGTTATGCCCCCAAACTGACAGCTGGATTAAAATAACTAGTTTCCCCAGCTAAGAACTAAAAACCTCACAAGATGGGTTAGAGAGGAATAGGAGGAAAGAATGGGACTTCACATTCCTGGCCAGGACTCGGTGATTGTCGGCAAAGCTGACAGGGGAGAGACCTGTGTGTAAACACCACCGATCTCTCTCCAGTCAACATGGACATGCTGCTTTGTATCTCTCTGCAGAGAGATACAAAGCAGCATGTCTCCCAAGAAAAACAGCACACTGTTAACCCTTTGATTGCCCCAGATGTTAACCCCTTCTTGCCCAGTGTCAATAGTACAGTGTCAGTGCTATTTATTAGCACTGATCCCTGTATTAGTGCCACTGGGTATGTCAGTGGCAGTTAGTCAGTTCCCATGCAAAGTCAGAATGCCCGCCCAAGTCCCGCTATAAGTTGCTGATCACCGCCATTACTAGTTTAAAAAAAAAAACAAAAAAAAAAAAACACAACATCCAGTATATATACACTGCCATTGGTAGACGCTAGAACGTTCATGTAAACCAATAAATATACACGTATTGTGATTTTTCTTAGCAAAGACATGTAGCAGAATACATTTTGGCTAAAATGAAAATTTTTTTAATGGATGTTTTATAGCAAAAAGTAAAAAATATTGTTTTTTTTGAAAATTGTCGGTCTTTTTTTTGTTTACAGCGCAAAAAATAAAAAAAAAACAAAAAAAAAAAAAACGCACAGACGATCAAATATCACCAACAGAAAGCTCTATTTGTGGGAAAAAAGGACACAAATTTCATTCATGTACAGCGTTGCATGACCGCGCAATTATCAGTTAAAGTAACGCAGCGCCGTATCGTAAAAAATGGCCTGGTCAGGAAGGGGGGGGGGGGGGGGTGTAAATCCTCTGGAGGGAAAGTGACCAATAGAACCCCCATGCATCTGCTAAAGTGCAGTTCATTTTCTCTGCACATTGCAAACATTGATTTTGCACACATTCCCCAGCCGCAGAGATGCACACCCAACATAATTGCTGTGAGGCAATTTAAACAGTTTACATGAAGCCGTTTTATAAAAATTTTATGAAGAGAGTCATGAAAATGAACAATAACTTACCCCAACGCCAATGAGTCAAGAACTCTCCCAGATAGTAGAAGGGTACCACGATGAGAAAACTTGCCGCAAAGAACACTGTCATTCCAACAGGGTCCAGCTTAGCAAGGATGGGATACACCCAGATATCAGCTGCATAATGCACCCAGAGGATCCTGCAGAGAGTTTGATGGATATTAGTATAAAACACACACACGTTAAAGCGGAACTTCACTCTCTCAATCAACATGGACTATTTCTAATCCTTATGCTGCTAGCATTACTAAACAGATAGGAAAATATATCATATTTACTTATTTTAACCTTTTTTTTTTTTTTTTTTTTTTTAGCATTCCTTCATTTACTTCCTGGTTTCCATGCCTAGGCAAATGAGGTCATACATCTCAGGAGTCTTCAGGAGCGGAGGGAGGGTTCTCGGCTTAGTCAATGCCCGAGCTAAGGGCCGATTAGGTTTCAGGAAGTAACTGCTACATGAATCATCTGCCCTTTCTCAACATGGCCACTGCCAGAAATGTCAGTATGTGTTTTTGAAAATGATTTCTCAGCAAAATAAAGCATAGAGACATGGATGGATAAAGGAGTTTGTTTATATGTATACTATGGAAGCAGATAGTCCATATTCTCAGCGGTGGGAGAGAAAGCAGCGAGGATTTGAAATTCCTGCCGCTTTCTCTCCTCTCCTTGCAGGGATGACAGTTCAGGCTAGAGGGCTTTTGACTGGTCAACACCATCACATGGACGGTGCTGACCAATCAGATGCTGTCTAGCCCATAATGTCATCCCTGAAAGGAAAGGAAAAAAAAAGCCGCAGGGATTTCAAATCCCCAGACCTCTGAAGCTCTCCTTGCAGGGATGACAGTACGGGCTAGACGGCATCTGATTGGTCAGCATCATCTATGTGATGGTGCTGACCAATCAAAAGCCCTCTAGCCAAAAACGGTCACCCCTGCAACTGCAAGGAGAGGAGAGAAAGCCGATTCAGCAGTCTCAGGATTTAAAATCACTGCGGCTTTCTCTCCTCTCCTACTGCTGAGATTATGGAGCATCTGCTTCCATAGTATAGATCCCCACACGTCCACTTACCACTGCAGGAAGCCACCCTGCACCGCTACTGTGTGGAGAAACTGCATGCAATTTGAACAGGAATCACATGCTATTCTTTGGAGTGCAATTTTCTTGCATACATTGTGTATTGGCACAAATCGTACCGAAAAGTATCGGTATCGGCGAGTACTTGACCGAAAGTATCGGTACTCGTACTTGCTGATAAAGAAAGGGTATTGGTGCATCCCTAATAAAAGATTCCATAATGCTCAAAGTAATTCTGTGCCGTTTTATAATGACACCAATTCCTGAACATTGGTTAGATATTTACCATGATAAGTACGCTAAGCAGAACACAGCCAGCAAAGCAAGTCCGCTTTTCCTGCCAGGATACTGGTGAGAATAGGCAAATACCTCAATGAGCACCAGAGGAAGGATAACGGTGTGCTGGAAAAGAGCACAATATATATTCTTAGTTGACACTGTACAAAGATCAAAACAGTCAAAAACAGTCAAGTCAATGGAAGTGATCTGCTCCCTTTGTTAGAATCAGGAGGATCCATAATGATAAAGTAACTGCAAGGATCAGCAAAGGGTTTAGTTCAAAGCCTTCTTACCATTGTGTGATTCAGCCATACTGGAATGACGCTGTCCAATACCTTTGGATACA
Source organism: Staurois parvus (assembly GCF_062004578.1). Taxonomy (NCBI): domain Eukaryota; kingdom Metazoa; phylum Chordata; class Amphibia; order Anura; family Ranidae; genus Staurois; species Staurois parvus. Next base: position 1,183,111 of record NW_028318883.1, read on the forward strand.
CAAGTTCCCGATCATACGCATAAATACTCCAGAATGAAGTGACTACAAACTAAAGAGGAACACGGTGTTTGTTATTTGTATTTTCATTCATACAATGCAGACCACAGAATAACAATAAGCTGCACCTAACTCCTAATGTTAGAGATTCACTGTTGCTGGATTATAAAAATCAGAGGAGGGGGGGGGGGGGGGGGGGGGAGAGAAAAGCATAGCTGTTGCCATAGTATCCAATCAATTTTCCCTTTTCACTAAAAAGGGGATCTGAATGGCTGTTCAGATCCCCTTTTTAGACTTTGCACTAATTGTTCATCCCATTGACTGGTTGATGAGCAATTAGAGCAAAATCTAAAAACATTTTCCTCTACCAAAATCTTTTCCTATATTGTGTCTTCCTGTCTCCCACCCCAGCTTCATATACACTATCTATTCTTCAGTAAACTGTCTATTATTGCAAGCCATCGAAGTCATTATTATCAGACCAGTGACAATAACCAACCACCGGTATAGACACTTTTGACAGCCTCCGTAGTCAAGAAATCTGTAGAACACTGAGTCTTCTAGTAAAAATACCCACCACACCAACTGGGAACACCAACACAGTGAAGGCATAGTCTTTTAACCGAGTCAGGAAGGAGCATAATGGATTCCTAATGGAGAAGCACAGCTGGACAAGGTCACATGAAACACAGATGCCAAAGAACACCGCCTGAAGAACCTGTGAGAAAATGAAAAAAATCCACATAAGTAAAACAGTGTTTGTGAACATACATCAAATAAAATGCAAAAAGACACAGCTATAGACACCTAGCATTTATTTTTTTCTTCAATTATTTATTTATAGATTTTAATGAGAGTACAGGAAAAATATCAAACAGGTCTCAATATAAAAAAAAAACCATCAAAAGTGTCTGGGGGGCTCTGCAAATTCACAAATATTTTAACGAACATGCCCTTTAAAAAAGAACCAGTCACATGACTAAATATCAGACAGAAGCCTCAGACAGGAGTGTTGTGTACACAACCCATTCCTTTGGACAGGGCAAGACTTCTACAAAATCACTGTAGAAGGCACTGGAGAACTTGAAGAGGCTCGCTCATACAGGGCTGTATCTGACACTTCTAAAAGCTCATTGTGAGGACCTCACAGTGTGCAGTGAAATCAGAACAGGCAGTTTTGGTACAGGAGAGGAGCCTGTACAACTGTGCAACCCTGAAGGGCAGGCTGGATTTAATCTTTAATGCTGATATTGAACTCTACCATTACTTTATTAACCAACCAGTGTGTTAACTGGCCCAAACAAACTATTTTCTACACTAACAGGTGAGCCTACTAAGTGCGCTGTATAAACAGCATGTAGCCTCAGCTGTGTACAGTCCACGGCCTCGTGTTCTGGTTGTGAGACAAGACTTTCTGTCTTACATCCATTTAAAAAAAAAAAAAAAAAAAAAAAAAATCGAGTGTTGCTCAGCCATTCACAGACAGCTTTGTATTCTATGAATCAATACAAAGCCTCTTCTGACTGGCTGAGGCAGAGAAGCAGGCAGATGATGTCAAGATCTCCGACCCAGTCAGAGGACGTTTTGTATTCATTCACAGAATACAAAGCTGCCTATGAATGGTTGAGCAGTGCTCAGCCCCACTCTGTTTTTTTTCTGGGTGTGGGAAGGTGTGGGATGGTTTCACCGGCCGTCTTTTCTCCCTGGTGCCGGCATCTTCAATTTGGGCACCTGGCTGTGACAGCTTGCGACTTCACAGCCGGGAGCCCAATGCGCATGTGCGAGTAGTGCTGTACTTTGTGACTGGCCCCGTAGTCTTGTGGGACCTGTCACGTGTCCCAGAAGACGGCGGGGAGGACAACTTCCGCTTCCGATCGCCTGGGCGATCGCAGAAGTGGGAGTGGGTACCTGTGAAATTTGGGTACCCGCTCTCCAAAAGGCGCCAATCCTTAATGCGGAGTGGGGCTCAAAGCGGAACTTCCCCTTTTGGGTGGAGCTCCGCTTTAAGTAAAACAGAGAAAAGAAAAAAAAAGAAAACCAACCACAAATGTGAGACAATACATATCAGTAAATGTTATCTGTGTAAGGACTCAGAAGCCAAAGTAAACAGATGATATCGTCAGGTAGGTGGAGGACAATAGCCTACAACAAGACAGTTTCTTCAGATATGACTGCAGGTACCATCCCTTAGTACAGGGGTGGGTAACTGTGGCCCTCCAGCTGTTGGTGAACTACAAGTCCCATCATGCCTCTGCCTTTGGGAGTCATGCTTGTAACTGTCAGTTTTGCAATGCCTCATGGGACTTGTACTTCTACAACAGCTGGAGGGCCACAGTTGCCCACCCCTGACTTAGTACATTTCAAGTCTTCTATTTTCATGTTTCCTTGCCTGTACCTTTAAGGGCCCATCTACAAAAAAAATGCATTGGGCTGCACTGAGCCTTGTTCCCTATCATGGCAGTGTATGCAGTACTCTTTTTCAGCAAAGCACACTGCAATACAATTCATCACAATGCACTGCGGCCAGCAGAGTTGAATGAACTGTTACTTTTCTGACATTTCAATAAAGTTCTAACAAAAAAAAGTAGCGCATCAGCACCGCTGTCTTCACATCACACAACAGCAGCTGCGTGACAATGTCTGCTGCTGGGGCAAACCAGCCCTTAGGTGTAGTAATAAGGATTATCTAACTAGAACACTAAATAAAAAGCCCTGTTTTATGCTGTTAAGCTGCTAAGCTCTGCCACTGAGGAAGCAGACAGAAGGCATTCGATGATTCACATCTCTCGGATTCCTTAAATTCTCCCGGCATCAGATATTACATTACAAATCAAATCAAGGAGACAGGTCACTGCGTTAGGCCCATGGAAGAGAATTAGTTACAGGTGTAAAGAACAGTTCATTTCTGAGTGTATTATGAGAAGATGGGACCAGCTGCTGAGGATGAATGTATGAACGGAGTGGAAAGGACCTTGGATTAGCAAAGATCTAGACTTCCATACACACCACATCCATTAGCAGCGATCCTCCCCATACATTTGTCAATTATGGAGGAAAGAAAGGCTCACCTGCAAAAGAACAGCATTCAAAGATTACGCTGGCAGATTTCCCAAATTATAGGAGCTTTATATTCTGTTCTGCCGTCTGTTTGATGCATACAGTCTAAGGCCCCATGCACGCTGGGCGTTTACCTCCGGCGCATGAGCAGTTTGGTGCGGGTGGAAGGCACAGGGGCACCTCTCATTTGGATAGTACGCGCCCAAAGATGAATGCTTGGAATGCATGCTGCCCTAAACATTAGAGCCACAGCAGCGGTCAGCCTGTCATAGAGCCTTATGGGCTGCTGGCAACGGGACTGGGAAATGCACCTCTGCCTTCCACCCACACCTACCTACCGGAGTCTCATACACCAGGGCTAAATGTCCAGCATGCATGGGGCCTAGGGCTCAATAGTATGTAAACCCCAACAATGAATGTCTCCAATTCACTCCCTCGTTGTCTGTTAAATGTACCACCAAGTGTGTTTTGTTAGATCTGTTCAATAAGTGCAAACAAATACCTATTGATCCTTCCAGAAATCCAGCAAACTTAACTTCCTGTGCTCTCTGCTGTTATCAGTTGGAATTGCTCCCAATTCTCCGTGAACTACAGAAGAACCCCCCCCCACCTTCAAGTTATGGATATTAGAAGAAAAGGGAGGTGCTCTGTAGTCCACTTCCTCTCCCAGTGTGACTACACTACTTCTCACTAGATAAAGCAGGGTGAGTGAGCAGACAGGAAGTATGTAACTGGAGGCATTCTGTGACTAGAATACAAGTGAATGGACAAGGGGAGAAGAATTGTGGGTATGAGAGCTGCAGCTTACTCTCTAGCACCAGAATTCAGCACTAGCTGTACTCGCTGGCATGAATGAAATGGATTTTCAAGCTATGTTTACTATGCTATGCTGATCTTTACCGGAACAAAAAAGTTTCTTTGTTGAATGATACCCGTTTTTCGATCTACTTTTTAAAATGAATAAACTTCTGTTTTTTTTCCAGTACCATAATGTATATGCATGTCCTCCAATGCAGATTTTTGGGGGATTTTGTGTCACGGATCTGAACGTAGTACATGTTCAGTGGTGAAGGTCACCATTGAAAACATAGCAGCTGCATTTAGATCCATAAATAAAAAATGCCAGTAAAGGCGTGAATGAGGCCTTAGACACTCTTGCACATGGGAGTAAAAACTCCATGTTTGTTACTGATCTGAATACAGGTGCATCATTGTCTATGGAGAAATGCACACAGATGAGTAAAGATCAGTAACCCCCGGTTCACATATACACCGCATTCCAAATTATTATGCAAATTCTATTTAAGTGTCACAAAGATGAAATATTTTGTTTTTCAGTTTAACTCATGGATGGCATTGTGTGTCAGGGCTCTTTTGATCACTGAAAACAATCTCGGACACCTGTGATAATTAGATTGGCCGGTGAGCCCAATTTAAGGAAAAACTACTAAAGGAGGGTGTTCCACATTATTAAGCAGAGCACCATTTTCAAGCAATATGGGGAAGAAAAAGGATCTTTCTGCTGCCGAAAAGAGTGAAATAGTTCAATGCTTTGGACGAGATATGAAAACAGATATTTCACGAAAACTTAAGCGTGATCATCGCACTTTTAAGAGATTTGTGGCTGATTCAGAGCACAGACGGGTTCGTGAAGATAAAGGCACATTGAGGAAGATTTCTGCCAGATCCATGAATCGGATCAAGAGAGCAGCTGCTAAAATACCATTACATAGCAGCAAACAGATATTTGAAGTTGCTGGTGCCTCTGGAGTCCCACGGACATCAAGGTGTAGAGTCCTTCAGAGTCTTGCAACTGTGCATAAACCTTCTATTCGGCCACCACTAACCAATGCTCACAAGCAGAAACGGCTGCATTGGGCAGAAATATACATGAAGACTAATTTTCAAACAGTCCTGCTCACTGATGAGTGCCGTGCAACCCTGGATGGTCCAGATGGATGGAGTAGTGGATGGTTGGTGGACGGCCACCCTGTTCCAACAAGGCTGCGATGTCAGCAAGGCGGTGGTGGAGTCATGTCTTGGGCTGGAATCATGGGAACAGAGCGGGTCGGCCCCTTTAGAGCCCCCGAAGGTGTAAAGATGACCTCTGCAAAGTATGTGAAGTTTATGACTGACCACTTTCTTCCCTGGTACAGAAGGAAGAACTATGCTTTCCTTAATAAAATCATCTTTATGCACGACAATGCACCATCTCATGCTGCAAAGAATACCTCTCCATCAATGGCTGTTACGGGGATAAAAGGAGAGAAAGTCATGGTGTGGCCTCCATCCTCCCCTGACCTCAATCCTATTGAGAACCTTTAGAGCATCCTCAAGCAAAAGATCTATGAGGGTGGGAGGAAGTTTACATCCAAACAGCAGCTCTGGGAGGCTATTCTGACATCTTGCAAACAAATTCAAGCAGAAACTGTCCAAAAATTCACAAGTTCAATGGATGCAAGACTTGTGAAGCTGCTATCAAATAAGGGGTCCTATGTTACAATGTAACGTAACCGGTTCAAATGTTTAAAAAGTTAAAATGTTGTTAAACGTTTGATTGAAATAGCTTTTGATTTCAGTAAATATGCTGCAAACACAACAAATGACAATTTTCAGTTCTTTACAACCTATAAAGTGTTTTGAAACTTACTGTGCGGAATAATTTGGAACAAAAATCCTGTTATTAGGAGGTTTGTTCAATAAAATGTGAATTGTACTCTTAATAGTTGATAACATGAGAATTATGCTGACTGTTATTTACATCAATTATTTAGGTAAATGAGAAAAATATCATTTATATAATAATTTGGAACACGGTGTATGCAGCCGTGCGGGCCGTGATTGGCATGGGCACGAGAGCCCATTCATTTGAAGAAGGGAAGAAGTCCCTGCACTTCTTTTGAAAACGCAGCCAACACAGAACCTCAGTTCCCAGTACCGTTGCGTTTTCCAGTGTGGGCGGTGTGCCATTAGAAGTAATGGCACCCGCCCGCGGGTCAGCATTTCTCTGTGCAGGTGGTGCGGCTGCACGGATTTTCGTGCGGATCCGCAGCGGCACCACCTGAACAGATGTGAACCTACGATCATACAGCGATGAATACAGAGACTCAATAAAATAGAAAGTTTTAGGTTTGAGTAGAAATAGGTGCAGCGCTCACAACAGGAAAGCCATTCTGAGTCTGGAATCCAGAAGCGGGTGCTCTGGCTCTGAACGGTCCTCCAACCAGTGTATACAGTAGAAACAAAGAGGAGAGCCAGCTACTCCTGAATCCATATAAACCGCTTTATTTCTTACATCGTAGTGAATGTTAGCATAAAAAGAGCTAACACGTTTCGGCAGTTAGCCTTGATCTGTGATCAGGGGCGGACTGACCATTTGGAAACTCAGGCACGGCCCGAGGGCCCGGGGTCAGTAGGGGGCCCCATGAGATGCCCCTCGTACCTTTTTCATAGGCTTTTTTGAGTTTGGGCAAGGACACAGGGGCCCCATGAACCCTATTGCCTGGGGGCCCCATGAGTTGTCAGTCCGCCCCCATCTGTGATGTAAGAAGTAAAGCAGTTTATATGGATTTAGGAGTTGCCGGCTCTCCTCTTCATTTATTTTACATGTGAGTGCAGCAATTTACACACGTATGTATAGGAGGATGGAAGAAAAAAATAAATAAAATTATATATATATATATATATATATATATATACGGGCTTAAAATTTCAAGTCCTGACCTACTAGCCAGGCCTTACTCGCCACCAACAAACACACACAAACAGAGACACCTGTACACACACACACAGACATGTACATACACACAGAGAAACATGTACACACACACACACGTATACACACAGGCACATGCATACACACAGATACATGTACATGTACATTCACAGAAATACACACACATGTACATACATGCACAAACATATGTACACATACAGACACATGTACAATTGTACATGCATACACAGACACAAACGCACACATATACACGTACACACACACCATAAAAAGTTGCAGTACTTCGTTGTTCACTCACAGAGCTGGGTACTGCACTCTAGGGGGAGGCAGAGAGCACAGCACACACTCCTTCCTTTGCTTTCACTGCGCTCAGCTATTGAGCAGTCTGATGGCTCCCAGTGCCAATGACAGATCCGGCCTGAGCTCCGAGCCTGCTCAGAAAGACAGCCCTGGGGGACACACTCGCCCCCACTATAATTTCCACTAGCCATTGGCAAGCAGGCGAGTGGAAATTTCAAGCCCTGTGTATATGTATATACACACAAAAGGTTACACAATGTCTTTAGAGAACATTTTACTCAGAATCTTCTCTGTCAACAAGATGCTGAGTGTAGACATGAGAAATTACTACGCTCGTGTACAAAAGGCCTTACTGATCTTTACACAGCTGTGTGCACTGTTCCATAGAAAACAATGCACCTCTGTTCTGGCACTGACCTACATTACACAAACCAGTTCTGGCTGGAGTACCTCTTTAACAATGGTTTTACCCTTTGCCACATAACCAGCATTCTGGCATCAATCATCATTCTGTTGACCTTCACCCGAGGGATTCAGAATTTGATGACCAGAAACATTTTCCAGTGGATAAAAGGCCTGGCGTTAAGGAAGGCAGCGTTATGTGACTAGGGTATTACGGAGATCATGATAAAGCCAATAGGGCAAGGTGTAAAGTCTTCTTGGCATCTACCTACATAGAGCAAAGTGCAACAGCTAACAGCAATTTGGCCAACGAAAAGCTGTCACTGCTTTAGAGACTTTTGCACTATAAACAAAAAAAGAGCAAAAAATTTTGAAAAAAAAAAGGTTTTTCTTTGTTTCCATTATAAAATTTTGCAAACAAGTAATTTTTCTCCTTCACTGATGTGCGTTGATGAGGCTGCACTGATGAGGTGGCATGGATAGGCAGCATTGATGGGTACTGATAGGCAGCACTGATGGGCATTGATGATGCTGCACTGGTATGCAGTAATGATGGGCACCGCTAGGCGGCACTGACTGGCAGCACGGATATTCAGGGTACTGAATCAGTGCAGATCTGCCAATTCTGTGACAGTGTGAGGAAAGTGCTGCCGATAACCGGAAACTGTACTTACTATTTGATCAGCTGTGTCATTGGACATAGTTGATCATGTGGTTAAAGGCTGCGGTGATTGGCCTTTAACCTAGTCATGTCATCAGCTGTATCCGTAGGACACAGCGATCACTGACAGTGCTGGGTGCACACCGCTGGGAGCGTGTTCTGGGAGGACGTCATGACGCCCTCCCAAAACTGGACACCCGCGCTGAAGCCGTCTTTTGGCTATAGCACGAGTGTAAGCCTCAGACATGAAAGATGAACAAAGCATATCCCTCTACAGTGTTCGCTTGTCTCAATCCAGAGCATTAAGGGGATTATTTACTAAAACTGGAGAGTGCAAAATCTGGTGCAGCTCTGAATAGAAACCAATCAGCTTCCAAGTTTTAATGTCAAAGCTTAATAATTGAACAATCTGAAGTTAGAAGCTGATTGGCTCCCATGCACAGCTGCACCAGATTCTGAGTGCTCCAGTTTTAGTAAATCTCCCCCTGTCATTTTTGTCTGCTGCCTCGTTCCTCTGCTATCAGCCTGAAACACTTCTGACAAGTTTTCCTGACACCAAGAGAAAAATGGTGACAGGGGAGGGACCTCCAGCACATACCCTGTGATTGACAGCCTCAGTTCTGTTCCTGTTTGCAGGGGGAAAGGGGAAAGGGGGGAGGTGAGGGGAAAAGGGTCTGTGTCCCTTCCCTCCAATCAGCTCTCACTGAGCTCTGCGGTGTGTAATTTCAGCTCTCCGCCCCTTTTTTCCTGAACTCTCAGACAAGCATTATAAATTCAGCACTCTAAACAGCTGTAAAAGAGAAGATTACAGATAAACAGGTACAATTTATGTAGGGGGATCTGTTTCATCTCTGCATATCAGCTGGGGCCAGTCACCTCACTGGGTATATGTAAGGGTTTAACAACCACTTTAAATAAATATTTTCTTTTATCAACAAGATCTTTGTCAAAAAGGGATCTTTGCAAGTGTATCTGAAATGCAAGAACTGCCATGCATTCAAGAGGCCTTTCTATAGACAGCAAATGGTCAGGAAAGCTGACACCTGCTATCAGTGTAGCCTGTTTATGCACCTAATGAAGCCTGGCCTGAAAACTCCCAGGACGTTGCTAGGATGTTGCCAGGCAAGGCCCAGGTATTACTGCTCACCTCCACCATCACAGGAGGGAGCTCTTTCTCTGATTCAAACCCCCTCACATGCACTCTCTCTCCTCTGATGCAGTAGCTCTGAGCTCGCTCCTGTGATGGTGGAGGTGACCAGTAGTAACTGGTCCTTCCCTAGCAACATCTTAGCAACGTCCTGTGAGTCCCCAGACAGGTAAGTAAATGGCCTACACCTACAGCAAGGGAATTATTCAACTTTAGTCTGAGCTGTTGCAGTGCGCTACAAATATAAAGAAGTGAATAAAAATACAAATAATAAAAAAAAACCTAAAATAACAAAAAAAAAAAAAAAATAATCAGTCTTTTGAGGTGCAATAGGCAATGCATTAGAATGAATGGTGTGCCCTTACACAGCACACCACAATGGCCCTGCCTGGTGTGAATGGGCCCCACTGCTGGCACTGCACATAGAGCACCATGCGGGGTCCTGTCAGCTCCTCTCACCTGGTTAATGAAGGTCAGGTACTTCCACCGCCCCCCGTACGTATGGGCCCCGTGTCCCTGCGCCAAGCCGGTGATGACCACATTCTGCCAGACCCCGAACACACACCAGGCCAGGAGCCCCACATGAAGGACGAGCCCCAGCGCGGCCATCTTGCTACACCCACTCGCTCGCTCAGCAGGCACAGGGGGTGCAGGTTTTCATGGGGTGAACAATGTGCCGCTACAACCAGAGCTGGAGGGAGGCGCCGCCCTGTCACACAGCTGTCACCGCCGGACGCTGAGAGAGGCTCGGGACAAAGTACACAAAAGGCGGGCGCTCAGGTTACCAGAGGGAACCAGGAGCTGGGAACATGTCCCCGGGCGGCCTGGATGTGAGAAGTGATGGCGGCCATGTTTGTGGAGACCTAAGCCCAGCATGTATGGCTTTCCACACAGAGTTTTTTCTGAGTGAACTAGAGTCCACCTAGAGACAGTGTTTTACTAGGCATAGCTACCACTAATAGAATAGGTATGTTATATGAAGTAATCCCCAAAATGGCTGCTTTGGCTGGGTCTGTCTGTTACCTCAAACAGGGAATTCTCATTAATGTTTAGTACTATAATTATTTTATTTATTTATTTCAGGTACTTATATAGCACTGTCAATTTACACAGCGCTTTACATATATATTGTACATTCACATCAGTTCCTAACCCTCAAGGGGTGTACAATCTAAGGTCCCTAACTCACATTCATACATACACATACTAGGTCCAATTTAGACAGGAGCCAATTCACCTACCAGCATGTCTTTGGAGTGTGGGAGGAAACCGGAGTACCCGGAGGAAACCCACGCAGGCAGAGGGAGAACATGCAAACTCCAGGCAGGTGGTGCCATGGTTGGGATTCAAACCAACGACCCCAGTACTGCTAGGCGGAAGTGCTAACCATTTAGCCACTGTGCTGCCCACTATTATTTAAATTATGATGTTGCTGCCTCTGCTAGTTCTATATCATATATATATATATATATATATATATATATATATATATATATATATATATATATGTACAAAGGTTTATGCAATGTCTTTACAGAACATTTTACTCGGGATCTTCTCTGTCAACAAAATGCTGAGTATAGACATGAGAAAAGACTACGCTCGTGTACAAAAGGCCTTACTGATCTTTACACAGCTGTGTGCACTGTTCCATAGAAAACAATGCACCTCTGTTCTGGCACTGACCTACATTACACAAACCAGTTCTGGCTAGAGTACCACTTTAACAACGGTTCTCAATCAGAGGATGGCCAGCTTTTACCTCACAAAATGGCTGGTACCGCCCTTGGGTATGACTATTATGACCGTCAGAGAATGGCCGTTTCCTTTGGGTATGACTATTATTACCTCAGAAAATGGCATCTCCTTTGGGTATGACTACTATTACCTCAGAGAATGGCCGTCTCCTTTGGGTATGACTATTATTGCCTCAGAGAGTGACTATTATTACCTCAGAGAATGGCTGTCACCTTTGGGTATGACTACTATTACCTCAGAGAATGACCGTCTCCTTTGGGTATGACTACTATTACCTCAGAGAATGGCCGTCTCCTTTGGGTATGACTATTATTACCTCAGAGAATGGCCGTTTCCTTTGGGTATGACTACTAATACCTCAGAGAATGGCTGTCTCCTTTGGGTATGACTACTAATACCTCAGAGAATGGCCATCTCCTTTGGGTTTGACTATTATTACCTCAGAGAATGGCCGTTTCCTTTGGGTATGACTACTATTACCTCAGAGAATGACGGTCTCCTTTGGGTATGACTACTATTACCTCAGAGAATGGCCGTCTCCTTTGGGTATGACTATTATTACCTCAGAGAATGGCCGTTTCCTTTGGGTATGACTACTAATACCTCAGAGAATGGCCGTCTCCTTTGGGTATGACTACTAATACCTCAGAGAATGGCCATCTCCTTTGGGTTTGACTATTATTACCTCAGAGAATGGCCGTTTCCTTTGGGTATGACTACTATTACCTCAGAGAATGACGGTCTCCTTTGGGTATGACTACTATTACCTCAGAGAATGGCTGTCTCCTTTGGGTATGACTATTATTACCTCAGAGAATGGCAGTTTCCTTTGGGTATGACTACTAATACCTCAGAGAATGGCCGTCTCCTTTGGGTATGACTATTATTACCTCAGAGAATGGCCGTTTCCTTTGGGTATGACTACTAATACCTCAGAGAATGGCCGTCTCCTTTGGGTATGACTACTAATACCTCAGAGAATGGCCATCTCCTTTGGGTATGACTAATATTACCTCAGGAAATGTATGTCTGCTCTGGGTATAAGAATTACTATTAATGGTTAGCTTCTTTAGATATGAATTTTACCTCAGAAAATGGATGGCTCCCTTGCCTGCATATAACTGTTACCTCAGAAAATGTCCAGCTCCGCTGGGTGTAATTTTTATCTAAAAATGGCTAGCCTGGGTATGAATTTTACCTCAGAAAAATGTTGGCACCCCTTGGTATGACTATTACCTCAGAAAATGGCTGGCTGTGCTGAGTATGATTTTTATCTCAGTAAATGATTGGCTACCTGGCCTGCGTATAACTATTACCTTGGAAAATGGCTGACACCCCTAGGTAAGATTATTATTGGAAAATGGTTAGCTTCTTTGGAAATTAATTTTACCTTAGAAAATCCCTGGCCTAGGTATAACTATTACCTTGGAAAATGTTTGTCTCCTTTGAGTATGATTTTGAAACCAGAAAATGCCTGGAATCCCTGGGTATAAATGTTGGCTCAGAAAATGGCTGACTTCTCCGGGTACAACTATTACCTCAGAAAATAGCTATCCCCTCAGGCTATGACTTTTACCTCAGAAAATAGCTGGCTGCTGACATTATGACTTTTACCTCAGAAAATAGCTGTCTCCTCAGGCTATGGCTTTTACCTCAGAAAATGGATGGCTCTCTTGGGCTTAACTATTACCGCAGAAAATGGCGGCACTCCTGGGTATAACTATTAGAAAATGTCTGTCTTTTCCTGGGTATGAATTTTACCTCAGGAAATGGATGTCTCCCTGGACATAACTATTACTTCAGAAAATGGCCTCATCAAAAATACCCGGCTCCCCCAGGTATAACTATTGACTTAGAAAATGTATGACTCCTGGGCCTGCGTATAATTGTCAAGGCCCCTTTCAAATTGCTCTTCAGGAGTTTGGCCGCAGTGTGAGTGCAGCGTAGTGTATCTGCGGTTTTCATGCAGGTTACCTGCTCTTTCCCATAGACGTCTATTATGTCCTGTGTGTTTTCTGAAAAAACGCCAAAGATGTTGCATGCAGAACTTTTGCCGCGCTTTCAGCCTGTTGTTAACTCTTTCACCCAGCATGCTGTACAACTCTCCTTTTATTCCCCTGACCCTGCCCTCATCCCTCCACAGTTCCAGGTCTCCCATATTTTACAGCACAGTAAGGGCTTGTTTATACTGGCGTTGCCCTTTGAAGAGCAAGCAGCAGTGAATTCTTTTTCAGAGGGCGCTTGAGATGCGATGAGGAGGCATTATGTCACTTCCTCATTGTTAGTTTAACCCCTAAAACCTGGACCATCGTGCTGCAACAACATGCATTCAGTTGGGTAGGTCCAGTACAGCAGGCAGTACAAACGCGACAGAGGAGGTAACAACATGTGTACACCCCCATCCGCTGCCTTTGGCTGGGTGACACCTGAGATTTCAGGATACGTTGACATGGCTGCACTATTGCTGTGCATTTCTACACACCTTGGGTTGGTATCTCTATATTGCCAAAATGGCTGCCTTCATGGGCCTCTTATAATTTAGAAACAAAATGGGGGAGATTTACTAAAACTGGAGCACCTAGAATCTGGAGCAGCTGTGCATGGTAGCCAATCAGCTTCTAACGTCAGATTGTTCAATGAAGCTTTGACAATAAAACCTGGAAGCCGATTGGTTTCTATGCAGAGCTGCCCCAGATTTTGTACTCTCAAGTTTTAGTAAATCCCCCCATTGGGGGTGTCTGCTCCTAGGCAGGACTTTTATTTTTAAAAGTGTAAGCTGCATTCAAAATTGTCTTTTCACATTTTTTTACAGAAGAGCACTGGGGGCATCATAAAAGACAATAGTGAAACAAAATTCTGACTTTTAAAATTCTGAGGTCCAAAACAGAATTCTGAGGTTCAAAGTCAGAACTCCAAGATGAAAAAGCCAGAAGTGTGAGTTTCCAAGTCAGAATTTTGGCATTAAAATCAAAAAATTTAGATTTAAATTCTGACTTTGGAACTTGGAATTCTGAATTGAAACCACAGAATTTAATTTTAGAATTCTGATGTTTACTATCAGAATTATGACTTTTGATCACAAAGTTCTAACTTAGAATTTGGACGTAAAGCGTTATTAAACGCAACAATAAAAATGTATTACTTGTATATTGCTGCATACCGATTCCTATATGTGGCAGCTGCATTGGTTTTCTTGTTTTAGGCTTTTTTACTTTCACCTGATGTTACTGTCATTAACTCAACATTCCTCAACTTCCTTTAATGTGATTGTAAATATTTAACTTTTATTTTTTAAAAACACAAACATGTTATACTTGCCTGTTCTGTGTAATGATTTTTGCACAGAGCAGTCCCATTCCTCCTCTTCTGGGGTCTTCCACTGATGATCTTGGCCCTTCCCCCTCACCGAGTGCCCACCATAGCAAGATGCTTGCTATGGGGGCACCCATGTGTGCTCGCTCCCGAACACTGCTCATTGGAACACAGAGCATGGCTCAGCCCCGACCCCCACTCCCTCCTCACTAGCTGTGATTGACAGCAGCAAGAGCTAATGGCTCCCTCTGCTGTCTCTGAGCCAGTGAGGACGGAGAGAACCGTGCATAGTGCTGGATCAAGATCGGGCTTAGGTAAGTATAAGGGCCAGTTCACACTACAAAAACACACTCCGGATGCATTCCCAATATGTTTTTGCTTACAGTTCACATCACACGCCGTTCTGTTGCACTCTTGATGCAGTTTTCTATGTTCCAGTACAGCTCTGTGCAGAAAAAATGCAGCATGTTCTACTTCTTTTTTTTCTGTAGCAGAAACTGACTGGAACTGACTGCACTGGTGTGAACCAGGGCAAGAGTGCTGATAACTATACAAGGCTTGCAGGAGAGAGCTGATAACTATACTAAACTAGTAGCAAAGTGCTGATAACTATGCTAAGCTTGCAGGAGAGAGCTGATAACTATAAAAGCATGCAGAAGAATGCTGATAATTATACTAAGCTTGCAGAATAGAGCTGATAACTGAACCTAGCTAGTAGGAGAGGGCTGATCACTATACTAAGATTGCAGGTTATTGCTGATCACTATACTAATAATGCAGGTTATTACTAATCACTATACTAAGCTTGCAGGTTATTGCTGATCACTATACTAATAATGCAGGTTATTACTAATCACTATACTAAGCTTGCAGGTTATTGATGATCACTATACTAAGCTTGCAGGAGAGAGCTGATAACTATAAAAGCTTGCAGTAGAGTGCTGATAATTATACTAAGCTTGCAGGATAGAGCTGATAACTGAACCTAGCTAGTAGGAGAGGGCTGATCACTATACTAAGATTGCAGGTTATTGCTGATCACTATACTAAGAATGCAGGTTATTGCTGATCACTATACTAAGCTTGCAGGAGAAAGCTGATAACTATAGTAAGCTTGCAGGAGAGAGCTGATCATTATACGAAGCTTTCAGGATAGAACTGATAACTGAACCTAGCCAGTAGGAGAGGGCTGATCACTATATTAAACTTGCAGGTTATTGCTCATCACTATACTAAGCTTGTAGGTTATTGCTCATCACTATACTAAGCTTGCAGGTTATTGCTCATCACTATACTAAGCTTGTAGGTTATTGCTCATCACTATACTAAGCTTGCAGGTTATTGCTGATCACTATACTAAGCTTGCAGGAGAGAGCTGATAACTATAAAAGCTTGCAGAAGAGTGCTGATAATTATACTAAGCTTGCAGGATAGAACTGATAACTGAACCTAGCTAGTAGGAGAGGGCTGATCACTAAACTAAGCTTGTAGGTTGTTGCTCATCACTATACTAAGCTGGCAGGAGAGAGCTGATAACTATACTAAGCTAGTAGGAGAGGGCTGATCATTATACTAAGCTAGTAGGAGAGAGCTGATAACTATACTAAGCTTGCGGGAGAGAGCTGATAACTATACAAAGCTAGTAGGAGAGGGCTGATCACTATACTAAGCTTGCAGTTTAATGCTGATTACCATACTAAGCTTGCAGTTTATTGCTGATTGCCATACTAAGCTTGCAGGTTATTGCTGATTACCATACTTAGCTTGCAGAAAAGTAATATTAACAATTCTAAGCCTACAGAAGAGAGCTTGTGGGAGAGTGCTAATAACAATACTAAGATTGCAGGAGAATAATACTCACTATTTTAATCTTGCAGGAGAGTGCTGATAACTAGACTGGAGGGAAGTTTGTGATATATACCAAGCTTGCAGGAGAGTGCTGATAACTAGACTGGAGGGAGGTTTGTGGTAAATATACTAAGCTTGCAGGAGAGTGCTGATAACAATACTAAGATTGCAGGAGAATAATTTTACTCTTGCAGGAGAGTGCTGATAACTAGGCTGGAGGTAGGTTTGCAATCAATATACTAAGCTTGCAGGAAAGTGCTGATAACAATAATGAGCCAGCAGAGGATTGCTGATAACTATACAAATCTTGCAGGATACTAATGTCAAGTAAACTGATTGCAGGTGAGTGATGCTTTCTACACTAAGGTAGTAGAAGTGTGCAGACAGCCATACTGAGACAATCATACTGAGCTCCCGGAGAGTGCCACTAACTATCCAGAAACGCGTAGATAATTATACGAAGCTTGCAGCAGAGAATGCGGGTAATGATCCTAAGCATGCAAAGGGAGTGCTAGTTACTATATAAATTTGGGTAGCCATGCTGCTAAGTATAATACACATACATGGGAATTCTCAGAACTATACCGCACCTGAAGGAAAAGTCACTATACTAAGCTTGCAGGCAGATGCTTTGAGATGACTGTAAGTAGAGAGCGCAGTATATTGGACGCTGTAGTGGATTGGCTCTTGGTCATACATGTTTTCCCCCTGATAGCATCATATCTTTCCCCAGTTTTGCACAGGAGAAAACACTTTTTTTTTTGTATTTGTTCTGCTAATTTAATGACCCAGCTAAAGCTAACATGGTTGCCATGGAGGTAGCCTTCCCTGCTATCAACAGGACAAACATGATGCGTTGTCATGGAGACGCCTGTCACGGGAGCCTCCTTAGAATTAGGCACCACAATTAACGGCGCGGATGCTGCACACAGCTGGCACACACAGTGTTAGGGACCGTCAGACAAGAAGAAATCGGATGAATCTTAAGGCATAAAGAAACATGCCATCAGCCAGCGGTGAGGCAATTTATTTCCTTGTGGAAAGGTCAAGTTTATTTTTGTGGCAACGGCAAAGCTTTTTCCTGTTTTTATTCGCATGGCATTTCTCGATCAAAGCCGAGTATCTCACATTTCCACGAGGCATATTGCTAATTAATGTAATCTGTTCTGCTAAAGCTGACCTGAGCTGGCACTATGAGCAGCAAACTAAAATTCACAGGGGCCCCGGAGCAGACTGTAACTTAAGGGCCCTCAGGGCTCACACAGAAATCTTTGGCTGTCCTATCAACCCTGAAGATACTAATGACCTTTTCAATCTATATAAGTCTGCTAGAGGCATCTAAGAGAATGAAAATTAAAGTGTTAATAAACCCACAACAATAAAATCAGCCTGTATATGCAGTAAAGCATGCTTGATATACTCACTGTGGAACCTAAGGGGTTAATCCTCTGCATTGTGTAAAAAGGCTGTTTGATCCTGTCTTCTCTGATCCTCCCCTTCTTCCAGTGCCCCCCTCTTATCTCCTGATAAGACATATCGTGTGGGGACACTCTGCACATGCTCAGTTTGGTGTGTATTGTTAGGTTTTTTTTTTTCTTGGGAGAGTGCATGTGATCAGCACAAGGCCAATCAGTGAATGTAGGATCCGGGGAGACCAGATATAGTGAATGCAGGGTCCGGGGAGACCAGATATAGTGAGAGCAGGGTCCGGGGAGACCGGATATAGTGAACGCAGGGTCCGGGGAGACCAGATATAATGAATGCAGGGTCCAGGGAGACCGGATATAGTGAGTGCAGGGTTTGGGGAGACCAGATATAGTGAATGCAGGGTCCGGGGAGACCAGATATAGTGAATGCAAGGTCCGGGGAGACCAGATATAGTGAATGCAGGGTCCTGGGAGACCAGATATAATGAATGCGGGGTCCGGGAGACCAGATATAGTGAATGCAGGGTCCTGGGAGACCGGATATAATGAATGCAGGGTCCGGGAGACCAGATATAGTGAATGCAGGGTCCTGGGAGACCGGATATAATGAATGCAGGGTCCTGGGAGACCGGATATAATGAATGCAGGGTCCTGGGAGACCAGATATAGTGAATGCAGGGTCCGGGGACACTGGATATAATGAATGCAGGGTCTGGGAGACCGGATATAATGAATGCAGGGTCCTGGGAGACCAGATATAGTGAATGCAGGGTCCGGGGAGACCAGATATAGTGAATGCAGGGTCCGGGGAGACCAGATATAGTGAATGCAAGGTCCGGGGAGACCAGATATAGTGAATGCAGGGTCCTGGGAGACCAGATATAGTGAATGCAGGGTCCTGGGAGACCGGATATACTGAATGCAGGGTCCGTGGAGACCAGATATAGTGAATGCAGGGTCCTGGGAGACCGGATATAATGAATGCAGGGTCCGGGGAGACCGGATATAATGAATGCAGGGTCCTGGGAGACCAGATATAGTGAATGCAGGGTCCGGGGACACTGGATATAATGAATGCAGGGTCCGGGAGACCGGATATAATGAATGCAGGGTCCGGGGAGACCGGATATAGTGAGTGCAGGGTCCGGGGTTTAGTAACACTTTAAGGTTGCCAGAACATGACTCAATATACTGTACATTGTTTTTATATATTTTCTGTTTTTGATTCATTTCGTTACCTGAAAAGTTAATTACATCAGTGATACAATTTGTTGGCTTGCTGTAAAGGACAGGGGGGGTTTAGTTTCCCGTTAAATGCTGACCATTGTAAGCCCCCTCCCCCCCGTCAGTGGTAGATGGTTTGTCCCAACCCTTTAACTACCACTTTTTCTGGGTTGAAAAATACCAGATTTACTGGCTGGATCACCAGGTGAAAATAAAGCATACCGTAATCTCTTCAATTTAAAGAGCCCTAAACTCTTATGCATCACTGGGCACTCAAGCAGCATGGAAGCAGAAATCCGTGTGATCTGACTGAGATAATGACATGAGCATGCTAAGACCAGGACTGTGGGAAGGAGGCACAATCATGCTTGGGAGCAGTACAAGGCAACTGTGTGAGTATGTCATAAAATGGGATTTCCTCGCAATTTGGAGAGGTTACTAATCATTTCCTGTTGTGTCTCTGAGAAAGGAAGGGAAGGTAAAATCTCCCCAACATCCCGAAGACAGCAAGGAAAATAGTTTGAAAATATTTTAACTGTTCCTTAGTTTATTAAATATTAACTAAAATGTCCTTAGATACAGTTTAAAATAAAGCCAGACTGAAAAAAAGCCATTCTGGGTCTTTAAAGTACATTGCGAGAGGTTTAACAAACTTTACTAAAGCCTCCTACCTGCTTTTCTTCAAGAGATATTATGAAACACTTTACCTACAGGTTGCTAAAATTGTTCAGAAGCAAAGCCAGCTGGGAAGTTCTGCATGGAGGATGAGCTCATCAGGCAGCAGTTCTAAATATATAATACTGCGAGAACTTTCTGAACTTATTAAATTTGTTATATCTCATAAACTAGCCCAGTGTATGTTAGTACACTGTAAATGAGAAGAAACTTTAATTTCTCATTTTCTATACAGTGCGGGTAACACGTACAGATTATTTGTTCATTTTGGCATTTCATTCTGGCAAGAGAGATTATTTGCTTATTCAAGGACCATGTCCACTATTCTTTTTTTTTTGTCTTTTGCTTAACACAGGCAGTCGGCACTGCCACAAATAGCTGTCAAATGTAGCCATCACTATGGATGCTCAAATCTGTTTCAAATTGGGCCAACCACTCCCAAGTTTATATCTTGCCTGGGCTGATCTGCAGATGTACAAGTGATGTTAAGCTGGCCACACACGTCTCAAATTTTGACCCCCAGGTCAACAAAAGTCAATTTAAAAATGGAAAGAGCCTGGGTGGAAAACTGTTGGTTAGGTAGTGACTCCAGCCAATCAGATGGAGTCACTGTTGAGGTCAGGTAGTCGTTGGTGCTGCAGCTGCCAGAATACAATATTTGGCAGGGCAGATTCCTCCATCCGCACTCTTTAGCATGTATGAGGAACAGGGGCGGACTGACCATTTGGAAACTCGGGCACTGCCCGAGGGCCCGGGGTCAGTAGGGGGCCCCATGAGATGCCCCTGGTACCTTTTTCATAGGTTTTTTTGAGTTTGGGAAAGGGCACATGATCCCCTATTGTCCGGGGGCCCCATGAGTTGTCAGTGCGCCCCTGATGAGGAAATAGGTTGATTTAGCTCATTCGGCCTGCAGTGCTATGGCTATCCTTAGATTAGAGCTCACATGGCAGAGCTTGTTATTCTGTGTTGCAGCCTCACGAACGTTTCACCTGCAATACTTACTTCTTTTAAAAGCTTGTGTAACTGTCAGTTTAGGAGGCAGCTCAAACTGCCCTTGCATCTGTTATCTTATTAAGAAATAAAATGAATGCTATGCTAGGGTATGTATCCCCATTAAGGGAGATCTCAATGTACAGTCACCAGTCAAGGATCACCAACTCACCTTTAATTTTACAGTGGGGTACCTCCAAAGCCATAAACATAACTAGAGAAAAAACATATGGGGGACCAAGAGAGGCCACCCTGTGAGAGGCTTTAAAAGTGGACCAACCGCAGTGTAACCAAACAATTAGAGATTTATTGAGATCAAAAATATGTTAAAGGATTGGTCAGAGAGAACTAAAATCCTCCAATCACCATTAAAACAAGGCTAGATCACCTTGAATAACAAGCCCGGGCTCAGCTCACCCACACAATCACACTGCCATTCATACACTTGATCCAAATGTATGTGTAGAGTAACAGGGCATCAGTCTAAGGAACGGGCAGTTAGAGTTGACAAATTGTCACATAGCGGACCAGTCTGATCATCCTGTCCGCTACCACTCTGAGAGTGATAATATTAACCCTTTCCCAGGGCTGACGGCCAGGCCCAAATGGGCCGCCAAATATACCGTGAGGCTGGTACACTAGAGTCCAGGTGTAGATCAATATCCTTTAGTGCTCTGCTTTCATGTGAAGCTTAAATTACATTTAGATAGTCCGTTATATCAACATGACATGATATAGGAGCAGGTACCCCAACCTGCAAAGTATAGGATTAGTCCGCAGTGGATGAACGGGTAGACAGGGCAGGCTTAACAAACATATAGTATAGCTGGATCATTAGAGGGCTGGCCATAAGGTGAATCTATCAATTAACTGTGTCCAGGAAACAGCCAAAGCCCTTATTTCACTCTTGCATCTGCCAGAACATAGCTGTTTTTCATCTCCATTTTGAAATGCTTTATGCTGCATTTGTCAAAACATCCAAGTGCATGTACACACAGCTGGGCTGCTGCTCTTAGGGTTCAATGAACCCCATGTAGCATTACCCTCTTAGGAGTTTCTGAGTTTGGGTCCCCCTATAGTCCTGCACGAGCAGCTTCCAGGAACGACAATCACTATATTCCCTCAGTTAAGATGGCTGTTCTGCCACTTCCGGTCACCGTGCAACGGCTGACATCACATCTCTTGACGCGTTTCGTCACTTCCTGACTTCTTCATAAGGGGTCTTCATAAGTGACGAAACGCATCAAGGGACGTGGTGTAGCTGTGCATTGTAGCCAATCAGCTTCTAACTATAGCTTGTTCTGTTATGCTTTGGCAATAAAACCTGGAAGCTCTATGGTTTGTATGCAGAGCTGCATCGGATTTAGCATACTCCAGTTTTAGTAAATAACCCCCTCTGTGTCTGATAAAATCCAGGTAATGTGCTGACCAATATCACTTAAAAGTGACTGGATGCTATAGAAAAAAACCCATAATTTTCTTGGTGTACTGGTTTTTATGTCAAGATGAATTTTACACAAAAAAAAAAATAGCTATGTTTCACTTCTGAATATTTGCATGCTGTATTGCGTGGCATAAATTATCTTATTCTATTTAAACATGCGTGAAATCTATAATCTCCAAATACAGTGGGTGGCATCACTTCTTAAAGTGGAACTCCAGGCAAACAGCTGAATACACAAAATAAATACATATATATATTTTATAGTTATATTTCCTGCCAAAGGTTTATACTTCTTTCTGTCACATCCTTACATTACCAAAAGGAATTCTAAGATAACGTAAACTTTACCTGTGTATACCTCATAAGGAGAAGATACTTTCAGGGAGATATATAGAAGTGCCATAAGCAATTTTCTACCTAAAATATTCACAGAAAAACTGTAACATAAGAAATGCAGGCATAAGATGAAAAATCTAGCTCCCTTGATGCAATAGGGGCTATCTCTGTTCCTTACTTTGTTAGATGTGCTTTCAGTCAGCATGATCTAGCAATCTATATATTGCATTTAATGGTTTCAGTAAATCCTCTTTTTAATTAAACATATTTTATTGATTTTTAATTCAGACAATTTTTATCCTTTAAGGGAAATTTCAGTTTTAGGGTGCTACCAACTCCTGTTCTGGGGATATTGATCTTAGTAATAGGTGTCCAGTGGACATTTCTACATCAACAGGTGCTTAGTCTCAGTTTAAATGAATTCTGCAGCCTTGACATCCCTCTAAACCAACCCCTCCCAAACTGGGTTACATCAGTGGTGTATTTAGGTGTCGTGCTGCCCTAGGCAACACAAAAATTGGCTCCTTCCCCCACGGAGAGACCCTGACACTGAGCAGCACCCTCCTCCCTCACAAAGAGAGCTTGACATTGACCAACAACCCCCCCGGACCCCCACCCCCACCCAAGAGAGTTTTACACTACTACCGCCCCCCATATACTGGCAACTCTCCCCCCGACCCTGCGAGAGAGGAGACACTCACCTTCAGAGCTCCGGACATCACCAGGAACAAGAGTCAGGCTCTGCATACACCATGAAGCAGCCCCTCTCAGATCCCAACTGGTCCCCATGCTGCGTGCGTCCCTGCTTCCATCTCTTTCTTCGGGGGGGGGGGGGCGGTGCTGCCCCCCTGAAAAATGCCACTGTCCCCCTGAAAAATTCCGGCCTAGGCAAATGCCTTGTTTGCCTTGTGGTAAATACACCCCTGGGTTCCATGAAATCCTGGGGTTCCTTCAAAGTTTACTAGAGGTTTTTAGAGGATCAAACAATGGTGGACTGGTCTCCTGTTTAATTGGATCTGCACACTTCCTTCATCAATGTCTTCCATACCCAAAAAGACTGAGTGCTGTAATAAAATCAAAAAGTGCTTCAACAAAGTATTAGTTTAAGGGTGTGCACACTTATGCAACCATATTATTTTATTTTTTTATTTTTACTTTCCTTCGCCTAAAATATTTCAGGTTTTTTTCAATTGAGTTGTACAGTTTATAGGTTACATTAAAGGTGGAAAAAGTTCTGAAATGATTTATCTTTGTCTCATTTTTTTACATCACAGAAACCTGACATTTTAACAGGGGCGTGTAGACTTTTTATATCCAATGTATACCACAAATTAAGGGAATATTACCTTAATGACATAAATATGAATGATGCAGTACAGTTTTCACTGTCTGAGTTTCTTATCTTAATTGTTCATTTCAGGTTCATTACTAAAAATATTTTTCTTGTTTAGGGCGATAGCGTGTTAAAGAAAAATATCCACTCTGGGTGTCAAATACACTATATAAGTTGCAATATACCTGATTAGTAATCATACTAATGTAATTTTAACTGGGGTTCCCAAAGACCTGAAAATTATGTAAAGGGTCCCTCTGTAATAGGCTGCTCTAGACAGTAGCATTTTGTGCAAACATCTCTTTGGAATTTAAACAAAATGTTTGAATAAACATAGCAGCTACGAAAACTGGAGCACACAGAATCTGGTGCATCTGTGCATAATACCCAATCAGCTTCCAGGTTATATTGTTAAAACTTAATTGAACAAGCTGAAGTTAGAAGCTGAATGGCTGCAATGCAAAATTGCACCAGTTTCTGTGTGTTCTAGTTTTAGTAAATCTTCCCTATAGTCTCCCAAAGTGGAAAAAAGCTATTTCCGTAGAAAGTCTTCCTTCAGTAGAAACTTATTCAGTCATGTATTCACTTTAAAAGGGACACTGGGGAGCTATATCTCATGTAACAATCATTTATAGAGGAAGATGATTCAGGGAAACACCACAAATTGTAGCTGGCTACTCTGGACCAAGGAAGATATTAAACTGCTATTTGACAGCTGTTGGAAACGTTATTTGGTTGCAAATTAAATGAGAATTTAAAGGATAATTTATGGTCATTTTAGAACTTAGCATTGTAATAGCAATACAAACAATAGTTGTGTTTGACTTACTTGATAAATCTCCATTCTTGTTGAGAGTGCTGCCTGTCTGCTGGCCCCTTTCCTCAACTTTCTGGATTCCCTGCACGCTTTGCAGCCTCTGCTCTGCTGTTTACTTTTAATTTCCTCTGACTGTATATCTCATGGTACCTTGAATTCAAGAAAGTAAATGTGTGGGGATCTTCACAAAGTAAGTTACAAACTTCAAGAGCATTCAAATTAACCACTAGTGGGTTGCCCCATGTAGAAAAACTGCAGCAGGGTGGCCTCTCTGGATCACGTATACAAACATGACCCAGCATTTGTGGGTAGGGAGCGCGCGTGCCCGCCACCTCATCTGTGCTGTCATTCAGTACAACACAAGTTGGTCTGCAGGTTCCAGCCAATGATTTATGGCTGGGACCTGCTGATCTGCTTGGCAAATTAGAGTACAGGGCCCTGTGTTTATTAAAAGCGATGCGGCTGTTTTATTCTCCCTCCAAAACAGGAAGATAAAACAGACATCTCAGTAAAAGCAGCACACATTACACTTGTTATGCACAGTTAACTCTTTGATTGCCCCCGATGCTAACCCCTTCCCAGCCAATGTCATTGTACAGTGACAGTGTACAGTATTATCACTGATCATTGTATTAGTGTCAATTAGTCAGTTCCCACCTGGTGTCAGTTAGTGTCAGATTGTCCGCCACACTATCACAGCCCCACTATAAGTTGCTGATCACCACCATTACTAGTATAAAAGTAAATAAATACAAATTCCGATATATAGCAGTGTTTCTCAACCTTTTTTCAGTCAAAGCACCCTTTAAAACTTCGCACAATCTTGAGGCATCCATTATAAAATGTAAAAAAAAAGAAACAAATAGTTTTACAGAATACAGCAACATTTGCACCTGTTGGACACCCAACGTCAGAAGTGATTTATTCTTCCAAAGCAAATACACCTTTGCACACCGGTACTGACTAGTTGTCCCTTGTTTCTCTTCTCCCTCAGTTTCTCTCCCTCACTCAGCTAATGTGACCCTAGAGCTGATGGAGAGGGGCAGGGGAGGGGCAAACAAGGGTGCTGTGCAGGGGCCCGATGTCTTCTTTGAAAGGCTAGAAAGTTGTAATGGTACACAACGAAAACCTGTAGATTTGTGTAACTGAAAAGCAGTCTTTTATACAGTTTTTGGGCAATTTTCAGGCATTTTGCCAAGGCACACCTGAAGATACCTGAAGACACCCCAGGGTGCCTCGGTACCCTGGTTGAAAAAGTCTGATATTTACCATGGTTTGTAGATGCTATAACTTTCCCACGAACCAATCAATATACACTTATTTGAATTTTTTTTGTAACAAAGACATGCAGCAGAATACGGCCTACATTTCTGAATAAATTAGATTTTTTCAATGGACAGGTTTTATAGCAGAAAGTATAAAATATTGTTTTGTTTTTTTTTCAAAATGATTGGTCTTTTTTCATCTATATAATAAAACAAAATCCCCAGTGGTGATCAAATGCCATCAAAAGAAAGCTCTAATTGTGTTTAAAAAATTCTATAAATTTAGGTTGAGTACAGTGTTGCCTGACTGCACAACTGCCAGTTAAAGTAGCGCAGTGCTGAATAATAGAAAATGCCTTGGTCATGAAGGAGGTAACATTTTCCGGAGCTTAAGTGGTTAATAGGAGTAGGCTAGAAGTTATTGATATACAATGTAGAAATGAATATATGATTTACATTTTGATCATCGGTAAGCTTCAATCCTTAGTTAAATTACAAAATAAGATGTGAACTTACTGATTTTTCCTAAAACCAGAACGTTTTGAGTGACAAACGTTTTTGTGAGTATCTATGTTGCCTTTCCTGCCAATCAGAAATGCGGTTTGTCTAATAAAGGGAGGAACCACTTGTTTGGTTGCTATAGACAACACACACACTTTCACACCTGCAGCGGTGATCATGAAATGAAGCTTGAATTTATATGTCATGCAAGCAGGAATGATGGATAACCCAGGCTACATGGTTCAAATGTCGGCACGTGCACTAGACATCTTTAAACTTACAGGATCCCTGTAATTGTCACTTTTACATTCTTTGGTTGTCTTGTAGCTATGGTTACAGAAATGTAGACATTCAAGTGGAAAAGAAAAAAAAAAGGCGTTTCCGTGACAACTGATGAAAGCATAACTGCATGAAAGCAGAAAAAAAATATAATAATAATGCAAGAGCTGTGTCTTTTTAGAGAGGATTCAACGAAGAGCATGACATAGCATCACAAGCTGAGTCTTCGATTGCTGGTGAGTTTTGTGCCAATATTCCCTAACCTGTCACTATGGGCACACGATTCTGGGGTAGTACAGCAGGTCACATAGATGGTTAAGTGGATTTGTATGCCTCGGGCTAGTGGCATGATGATTAGCATGCTGTGTTAGAACTGTAAGCTTGGTGATGACACATTTGGAACCCATACACGAACATTAGGTACGATGGTTTGGTCTTAAAGGAACCGTAAACCTGTGTAACAAATAGGAACTACAAGAAAGGGGTAATGAGACTGTGTAAGTTTTTTTGTCATATTGTAGAACTTTTGATACTTGACATTTTATTTGCATTTTCTGGGATACCTCAAGGGCTTGTGGCAACTTGACAGGTTGTCATTGATTGTTAGTGAAGTAGTTGCATGCAAAATACGCCATTGGTTAGTGACTTAAAAATAGCAGAATGTCCCCCAGATCTTCTGCACTGGCTCTAATGATGGGCCAGTTGTCACCTTGAGAGTGACTGCTGGAGGATACTGTATCTACCCATCCAGCCAGGATCCACTAGCAGACTATTTGCAGCACACGTGTGGTGCTTCAGGTCCTTTATTCTTCACCATAGAAGAATGACAGATCAGGATCTGCTCACAGAGACATCTACCAATAGCAAATTCTTTACTCCTGCGCTGGGGATGGACTCAGCAGAGGCTAGAATGACAATGTAAATGCTCTGGAATATTATTATACAGGATTTATATAGTGCCAACAGTTTGCTCAGCGCTTTACAATATAGAATATGCACTGCTTTCTGCCCTCAACGGACCGGGGTAGTCCAGTCACTAAATGCAAATGAAAAAACAAAAAGAGGGTGCACCGGCCTAGTGCATTATCATTTAAAATATTTATTGAAAGAATAAAAAAGTAGGTATCATGCTCACAATGGTTTTCTATGTCCATTGTGAGTATGATACCTACTTTTCTATTCTTTCAATAAATATTTTAAACGATAATGCACTAGGCCAGTGCGCCCTCTTTTTGTTTTTTTATTTACATCTACCAATAGGTTGGATCATCTCCATGTGCAGTAATATTTTCATCCAGATGTTTGAGGTTGTCACAACTGTCCTCTGGCACTACAGTAAAAGCCCAATAAGTGATGTTTGAATTTGGGAGCTTTACATGTCTTCACGTCACTCATGGCCAGGGTAACCCTGTGCCTTAACGTATATATCTAAACCCAAGAACAAAAGTCCACATATTTCATTTTAACATTTCTTAGATGTGATGGCTGCTTTAGTTTTCTTTTTGCAAGATACAATGCATTTTCTGCACGTACAGATCCTGCCTGAAATTTGGAGTCTTTGTAACTTCCTGTGCACCTAATTGAAACAATGTTATCAGTCTTTCCAGTTCCCTTCTGTTGACTACAGAACACCTTCCTCCTATGTTATGAAGATGAGGGGATGGGGAGGTGTTTTCTAGCTCATATCAGGAGAGCAGCCTAGAGTAACAATACTGCTCCTCCATGCATACAGTACGGTAGGGGAGTGTTTTCATTGTAGGAGAGGAAGTTTGGAACTGACAGGATCAGCAGGTAGAAATGAAGGGGAAAAAAAGTCAGAAAAAAGAGAACTAATGTTGTTACCAAATCTTAGGACTGGGAAGCTGGAATATATTATATTTTTGTCCTTTGGTTTAGATATGTTTTACCATAACTCTTACATAGGGATGGAATTTGGGTAGATAATGCATCTGGTATGGAAAGTTGATGCCAAACTTTTCTTGTTCAACACATGGGACATTTTCTATCTACCCCTTGAATAAGAGAGGGAGGAGTAGAGGATTCCACCTTTCCCTAAACTGCTGGCCACAGTACTGATAGCTCCATTGCTACTGTTCTTCCAGCTTGGCTGCTAAGATGTCTGATCACCTCTTTGGCACTTAGTTTACAGTGATAATGCACTAGGTTGGTGCACTGTCTTGTTTTATATGCCAAACTTTTTTTTTTTCTTTTTACTTATGAAGCATATATTCAATGGCTCTTTAAGCTGCCTGTTGACTCTTTGGTTGGGTTGTCTGGCTTCTGAATTCTATCTCAGTTTTACCAACCATCCCTGCTAACACTATCCTAACTATATTATTATACAGGATTTATATAGTGCCAACAGTTTGCTCAGCACTTTACAATATAAAGGGAGACAATACAGCAACAATACAGTTCAATACAGGGATAGGAGGGCCCTGATCCTTGGAGCTTACAATCTAGAACTATACCTTTACCCTATCTGAAAACTGCCATACATAGCTCAATAGATTGGCACAGCAGATTTGACATTTTTTAAATTGATCTGTGCATGCGGAGATTGTAACCAGAGCAAAAAAAAAACAAACGTGCGCATCTGAGTGTTGTAATCATTGATTTTCTAACAATAAAGGAAATCGCTTTGTGTGTGCCGCATTATCCCATAGATGAGAAGATCGTGCCAGATGTTCGAGTAAGTATGGACAGAAATTACAACAATTTTTTTTTCTTAATACACATTCTGCCTGTCTCTTGCTATTCTAAACTTAGCCCTTACCCCCTGCTTTAAACACAACTAAATTCTATTACATCAGGAACATCAGGCGGATTGTAAAAGCTCACTGTTTAACCCAGTCATTTGTTCCTTAATATCTTTCAATGTATCTTTAAATACAAAAACTAGAGGTAACTGTATAGGTAACTGAATCTATCTCTTTGTTGGCTTCTTTTAACCTCCTGCATAGCATTGCTTAGAAAAGCATAAACACAAACGCTTAGTCAATCTAAGCGTTCCAGTTTATGAAAGGTCCGGACAAGACAAATTCCTTAGGAACAGTTTTTTATTGCCCTTAGCAATCCCTCAGACTCCAATTGAGGTTCTTCTGGTGCCTGTTTAAAAATGAAAGAAAAGGTATTTGGATATTTTCAGCAACATTTGTCATACATAAGAAATAGGTTGGTTATGGGCAGCTCAGCAGCTAAGTGGCTATCACCGACAGTAGTAGGATTGTTGGTTTGAATCCCAACCACAGCACTACCTGCCTGGATGCTCTCCCTGCGCTTGCATGGGTTTCCTCTTGGCAGGGGCAGACTGACCATTTGAGCACTTGGGCACTGCCCGAGGGCCCGGGATCAGTAGGGGGCCCCATGAAATGCCCCTGGTACCTTTTTTATAGACTTTTTTGGGTGTGCTTTGAGTGTGGGCAAGGACACAGGGGCCCCATGATCCCCTATTGCCCGAGGGCCCCATGAGTTGTCAATCCGCCCCTGCCTCTTGGTATTCTGCTTTTTTTCCCCCACACTCCAAAGGCATGCTGGTAAATTCATTAGTTTTACTATATGTATGAATGTGAGTAAAGCTGAGTATAGTTTACATGTACTGAAAGTTGGCTGGTTCAGCAGGAACTGGTTGATGTTTAGTCTGTCCCTGTTCAACAGAAGCCAGTCTAACATGCTTCTGTCAAACAGTCATGCTGTAAAACCAGCGATCGATAGGCTGCATGCACTGATCTGTGTATTCTGACGAGGAGCCCTCGCTGTCATGAAAACAATAGTATTGCAAGGGTGATCCCTGTATCCACATTGCTTATGTGTTTTTTTTTGTTCAACCCGCAGGTTGAACAAAAAGAAAAAAAATGTGCATGTATACCCTGCTTTAGGAACCTTTGCCTGTAAGCTCCTTCAGGGCAGGGACGGATGTGAATGTACAATATATATATATATATATATATATATATATACAGTCAGGTCCATAAATATTGGGACATCAACACAATTCTAACATTTTTGGCTCTATACACCACCACAATGGATTTGAAATGAAACAAACAAGATGTGCTTTAACTGCAGACTGTCAGCTTTAATTTGAGGGTATTTACCTCTAAATCAGGTGAACGGTGTAGGAATTACAACAGTTTGCATATGTACCTCCCACTTGTTAAGGGACCAAAAGTAATGGGACAGAAAAATAATCATAAATCAAACTTTCACTTTTTAATACTTGGTTGCAAATCCTTTTCAGTCAATTACAGCCTGAAGTCTGGAACGCATAGACATCACCAAACGCTGGGTTTCATCCCTGGTGATGCTCTGCCAGGCCTCTACTGCAACTGTCTTCAGTTCCTGTTTGTTCTTGGGGCATTTTCCCTTCAGTTTTGTCTTCAGCAAGTGAAATGCATGCTCAATTGGATTCAGGTCAGGTGATTGACTTGGCCATTGCATAACATTCCACTTCTTTCCCTTAAAAAACTCTTTGGTTGCAGTATGCTTTTGATCATTGTCCATCTGCACTGTGAAGCTGCATCCAATGAGTTCTGAAGCATTTGGCTGAATAGGAGCAGATAATATTCCCGAAACACTTCAGAGTTCATCCTGCTGCTTTTGTCAGCAGTCACATCATCAATAAATACAAGAGAACCAGTTCCATTGGCAGCCATACATGCCCACGCCATGACACTACCACCACCATGCTTCACTGATGAGGTGGTATGCTTAGGATCATGAGCAGTTCCTTTCCTTCTCCATACCCTTCTCTTCCCATCACTCTGGTACAAGTTGATCTCGGTCTCATCTGTCCATAGGATGTTGTTCCAGAACTGTGAAGGCTTTTTTAGATGTCGTTTGGCAAACTCTAATCTGGCCTTCCTGTTTTTGAGGCTCACCAATGGTTTACATCTTGTGGTGAACCCTCTGTATTCACTCTGGTGAAGTCTTCTCTTGATTGTTGACTTTGACACACATACACCTACCTCCTGGAGAGTGTTCTTGATCTGGCCAACTGTTGTGAAGGATGTTTTCTTCACCAGGGAAAGAATTCTTCAGTCATCCACCACAGTTGTTTTCCGTGGTCTTCCGGGTCTTTTGGTGTTGCTCAGCTCACCGGTGCGATTCTTCTTTTTAAGAATGTTCCAAACAGTTGTTTTGACCACCCCTAATGTTTTTGCTATCTCTCTGATGGGTTTGTTTTGTTTTTTCAGCCTAATGATGGCTTGCTTCACTGATAGTGATAGCTCTTTGTATCTCATCTCGAGAGTTGACAGCAACAGATTCCAAATGCAAACAGCACACTTGAAATGAACTCTGGACCTTTTATCTGCTCATTGTAATTGGGATAATGAGGGAATAACACACACCTGGCCATGGGACAGCTGAGAAGCCAATTGTCCCATTACTTTTGGTCCCTTAACAAGTGGGAAGCACAAATGCAAACTGTTGTAATTCCTACACCGTTCACCTGATTTGGATGTAAATACCCTCAAATTAAAGCTGACAGTCTTCAGTTAAAGCACGTCTTGTTTGTTTCATTTCAAATTCATTGTGGTGGTGTATAGAGCCAAAAATGTTAGAATTGTGTTGATGTCCCAATATTTATGGACCTGACTGTATATGCTCATAGCAGCCAGTCAGCATCATTTTTTTATTCTGAAACCATGGAATGATGGTTGTTCTAGGAAACAAACAGAAGGACATGCACACATTTAATTCTTTAGCTTCATAGAACTTTCTGCATTGTGGGCTCTTAAAAGTTTGCAGTGGCTGTCTAGTGTTGGCATTCCCAGAGCTGCCACGTGGAGAGCTGGCAAATACTTGGCTGTGTAGGAGTTGTTAGAGAGGAACCTCTAGCTCATCACTCTGTGTCAGATCCTTGGTGTAGGGTATGCATTTTAGTCGCTAGGACAGACTACAAATCCTTTTGAGACTTTCTGTCAGCTGCTGTTGACCTTTTAATGAAACCGATGTCATTGCAAACTATCAGATAAAAAGAATGTGACTGATGGGGCTATTTAGTGTGATGAAACTGATTGTTATGTCAGAGAGGATCTAGAATGTTAAGCAGGGTCGGAAGTTACAGGCCTGATGATAAATGCACAGGAATGTATTAGGCTCCTAAATTTCATTTAATCTACTATAACTGTATAATACTGTATGTTGGCCATTTAAAACTTTTGAACATAAAAAAGTCCTGCCTAAGAGGAGATAACACATGTCTACTTTTACCTTTATTAGTCAGAAATCCATGATCACTTACCTCTCTGAAATTATTTTGACTTTGCTACTGCAACACTTTTTCATGTGCTGCCAAGCCCCCACATGTTTCTCAAGCCTGTACTAGTATTCTTCTTTTGTTTCTGAGACTCTCTCTGCCTCTCCCACAGCCTGGTCCACACAGTCTATACCAACTTTTCCCAGCACATTCAGCATGCTCAATCTGTTGCTCCAGGCTTCCGACATTGTTCCTGGTGCACTGCACCTGCCTGGATGATAGCACTGTTGCTGATATGATCCACCTGCCATTGCAGGCCTTTAACCTCTTTCCTGCTTTGTGGCACCAATTGCTGCTGGCTGCTGGCACTGTTACCGTCACCTTTCTCCTGTCACTTCAGGACGCTTCCTGGCATGCTCCAACTGTCTCTTATGGCTGCTGGCACCTTTCTTTGTATGTTCTGCTTGCCAAACTGTGTTCCTTCAAGCCCTTGCAGGAGAGAACGCCTGGCATGCTCCAAGTCTGCTCCTCCAAGCTCTTCAGCTGAGAATAGCTACTGCTAGTATGCTCCATTTGCTAAACACTACTGCTCTGGGCCATTGAAGCTGGGCACAGCTACACTGGGTATACTTTGTTTTCCAAACTATTCCCCTCTGAGCTTTTGCAGCCGAGCACATCTGAGAATCTCTTTTTGGTGCTTCTGCCAGTTTCTCTGTTAACTCACTAGTTGCTTGGCTGTTTCCATCAGTGGTCATATTGCATCTTCCTGCTATGTCTGCCAGTATCTAGGAAAGCAACCTGTGGGTTAGGATCAGGGGCGGAATGACCATTTGGAAACTCGGGCACTGCCCGAGGGCCTAGGTCAGTAGGGGGCCCCATGAGATGCCCCTGGTACCTTTTTCATAGGCTTTTTTGAGTTTGGGTAAGGACACAGGGGCCCCATGATCCCTTATTGCTTGGGGGCCCCATGAGTTGTCAGTCCGCCCCTGGTTAGGATGCATCCATTTCCCCATGAGGGGGTCCTGGATAAATATCACTTGTCTCTTAGACTCTGCTCTGTAGTGAACTCAGTCATAGTCAGGGTAGGATCTTGTTCACTCCTTTTCACTCAATTCATCACAATTGCTTTGTCTTGTTAGGTGTTTGTGAGTGGGTGCAGTGTTGTGTGGCGATAATAACTCACCCAGTCCCCGTACAATCAGTAGCACTTGTATTGTAGTAAAGGCAAAACAATTCAAACAGTGGACAGAAATCTGGCGCTCAACAGGGAAAACAGATAGTCCACAGTACTATGGGATTCTAGAAATCTCTAAGTGGGTATTCCAAGGCTGTGATCCAGAGGTTGCTACTGTATAGAGTTAGAAATTACTTTGCAAGCAAGCACAAGGAAAAAAGCAGCGCCGATCTGAGTGTAGCAACAGTGGATTTATTGAGACAAGTATAAAAAGGCCTGATGAAGGAGCACGCATGCTCCAAACACGTGCCACGCCCACTGCTACATACCCGACTTGCTGATGTCACACCCGGCACCTGCAGAGCCTCTGAACCATCCAGGAAGTGCTGGAAGCCACCAGCACCACCAGTGGGATTCTCAGCGAGCAGCAGCTATTAACAGCGGTACTGCCAGCAGACCGCGTTTTTTTCTCTGATGAGCGCTTATTTTACTCCTTATCCTGCAAGTGCACATTTTGTTTGATGCCTGTCTCAATAAATCCACTGTTGCTACATTCAGATTGGCTCTGCTTCTCTCCTTGTGCAAAACAGTTCAAAACAAACCGGGGGGACCCAACCGGGAGCACTCACGAGTGCCAACAGCGTGTAGCAGAGCAGGTATCCGTCGAACTGACAGCATGTGTCTGGAGGGGCAGAATGCAGCCTGGCCATCTTGTACCCAAACTGCAAGATGCCTAAGGAAATTGCGATCCCTAGGCTTTCCCTCCTCATCTGAAACCTTTCTCTGCTGCTAATACTGCCCCTGAAAGATGGAAGACCTGTCTGTACACTACTCACATGAGAATGAGCGCCAAAACCTTGGGAGCAGGTACTTAGAAAAACTCTGCTGATCCAGGATGGCCATCAAGGATCACCTGGATTCAGCACAGCAAAGCAGAATGCTGCCTCAGGGACCAAGAAACCACAGAGAAACCGAGTTTCCCCTGACTTCCTCTCCAAGATGTGATCCTGCTCCATTCGGGTGCCACCTGCAGTGGAGGAAGCAGACTTCACCTGCCTACAAGCAATCAATATTAGTAATTGATTGCTTCATTTTAAAAAACAAATGTGAATAGAGTCAAAAATATTAGCTTTTTTTGTTTACTTGGCTCATAGGGGCATATATAGACACTCTCCAATCTGTGGCTGCATGTCAAACTCTAACACATCTGTGTGGCAGCATTCTTTTAATGGCCCCTTCTTAGATTTGAACAGCCAGGAGATCTTTTGCATGCATCATTCGCTACCTACTCCTTAATGAACAAACACATTTAAAAAATCCTATCTATTTTTAAGTCCACCATCACTCCCTACTCCCCACAAACAGTATCTTTCTCTGTCAGGAGAAAGTACCCTTAATGGTCATTGAGAGGTCATGCGGCCTATGTTATATGTGATATGTCACCTCCTTTGGGTAGCGAGAAGGGCAATTCTTGACCTTGGGAACACTTTCTGGGCATTATCAGAGACTCAGGCCCTTTTTAAAGAGTAAGCATACAATTAAAGGGATTTAGTATGCAGTGCCAGATTCGCAAGAGGAATGCCATTAAGAAACTAGAGCAAGTCAACAGCAAGGTGAGTTCATGAGCCAGAGACTTTTTTTTTCTTTGGGTTCCTCTAGAATTTAATCTGAAAGTGGTCAATAATCTGTCCTCTACTAGAGCCCTTGTCCAGTGCGGGCTGTTCCTACCAAGGTGATAAATTTGTCATCTCAAACTTCTTAGCTCACCTCATGAACTATCAGCTGCATTCTGATGTTATGTTCACTTACAAAACAGATAATTCATCCCTGCATTGTTTCATTATTGTCCAAAGTGTCAGGTACAGGCTGGAAAGTGGGTGGAGTATAGCATCGGAGAGAGAGACGCATTGTACGGTAAGTAGTTAGGATTTTACAAAAAAAATTGTGTTGACTTCTCCTTCTGTGATAAATGAAGAGGAAAATAAACATCATAAGTAAAGTATAATTTTTCCATAGTAGCTTGTTTTGTCGTGATGAAACTCAAGATTTATTCACCAGAGATCTCTGCTTTTCAAAATTACCTGGTTCCAGAGAACCATGCAGAGAAAACTACTTGAAAGTAGAGGGGGAAAAAAGCTCTGCACATAATCTTATGAGTCTTGTAAATTGTTTAGTGATATGCTTATTTTCTCTACATGGCAGCTGAAAGACTGTAGGGGAGTTTGAGTTGTGTGTTTCTTCCAGGTGACCAGAATACAATGCAAAAATTCTTAAAATAAACGCTATACTAGTGTGGGGTTTTTGATTTATTTTTAATTGATGTTTGTTTAAGTATATTTGTTTTAAATTAATATATGACAGAGGATACCCAGAGGACTATGAGTCAGCTATAGAGACGACTCAGTTTTAGTTACCTCCTTTTCAGCTGTTCCATCTGCTGGAAAATGTAGACACAGCCACTCATAATAAATAAGTTACTCCTTTGATGAGGGAATGTGTCTCCAGCTGTTTACAATTCAAGACAAAGTGGCAGGCTCTTTTGCAAGAAGAACCCCCGCTAAACACACCTTCACCGTGCTCCCTATTGGGGCCCCTGTTAAATATCTGGTGCCTCCAGATATAGGGGAGCAAGTCAACTTACCCAGAAGTGCTTGAGTCTAAACAGCTAATTGCCAGGCCTGAACTCTGTCATAAGAGGAAGGGGAAGAAAACATTAACCCCGTGTAGGCTCTAACACCAGCCAACGTGGAGCTTAGATGAGGTGCAGGTGTGTAGAAAAGGTTAGAATAGGTGGATAGGGGTTTTTCTTTCAAAGAGAACCTCTTACTTTGCCCATTCAGTCTCTTTAACATTTTCTTTTTTACAACACCTTCTTCTGGTCTCCCGTTCTTCCAGACAGGCCTGTGCTCTGTGCTAGAGCTCTTTAAATCTCAGGTCTGGATGAACAGAAAAAAATGTCAGGTAATGCAGCTCCCTTGTATTTCATCTGTGTATTTAGCTTTTGTCTGGAGTTCAGCTTCCTATGTAGTACTTCATATTTGCTAGAGTAGAGGCAAAGAGGTGACCAAACTGTGCTGCTTAACATTAGCATAGAAAAGTCAGGTCATCAGGCTGGCTGTGCTGACAGTGTAACTATCAAGACTGGATTGACATTATAGTATTCTCTTGCAGGGGGTAGGACAGTTCCCATATTATGTTCCCAAGCTTTGTATTTGCTTGGAGTTCAGTTTGGAATTTAGCTTAGATGGATTATAATTAATTTCCATAGAGAGAAGAGGGCAGAGCCAAAAGAGGGCAGCTCCAGCATATTATGAAAGAACAATAGTAATCAGGGTGGGTTTTCTAACCTAGGGACCCTACCTGATAGTGGCCAGCCATTAGGCTTAAGGGTTTTTTACAGACATGAGAATTGTTACCTGCTCCAAATATTTTAAGCTGCCATAGTTTGGTCTCAAGCAGCACCCACAAGCTTGTACGTGAAAGTGCAAAGGAATGAATGGAAGTTCAGAGCACATAATGCTGCATAATGAGTAATATCTCACTGGATAGGGAATGGGTGAGTATAAGACTAGAAGGGGTTCATACAATACAAGTGTTCCTTTGGTGCGGTTACACTTTATACATTATATAATCCCCATTTTGATGATGATGTTCAATAGACACACAGGTGCTAAACTTTGGCATCTCAGAGCAGGTAAGTAATTTTTTCTCAGCATGGCAATATAAGAGGTTAAAGCACACTTGTGTCATTGTGTACGCCCACGCAAAGCTGCAGTGACAAAGACATGATAAGCTAGAGAAAAAAACACATTATGGTCATTAAACCTCAACCTACGCCATGCTAACCGGGTCCTGCAACACATGGATAGAAGTGAAGGGAACAGGAGGATGACAGGAGGAAACAGATTTCCTTGTATTGAGTCCGTTGTATCTCTGAGAGCTCTGGAGAAGGAAAAATTCACCAGACAATTTACTGATCAATCTATGAGTAATAGTAATGTCTTTTGTGTTTTTCTTTTTCATTGTGAGCTTCATAAGTGTGTAGGCAGGTGCAGTCCACATTCTCCACCATATGGCACTTGTCCCGAAAGCAGCTGGAGGAGGAAGTCAGGGGAAACTGGGTCTCTCTATGGCTCCCTTGGTGCCCTGAGGCTCCTGTTGGCTACACTGCATCCAGATGACCCTGGTGTCCATCTTGATCATTTTATTCAAAATCCGTGTCCTACCGCAGAGTCACTGAGAATTACCCTACCATCCTGCTGTGCTTTTGAGACAAACTACGCCTGCAGATGATTGGATACAGTAGATATAGTTACAAAGATGTCAGCATAATAATCTATCCATGATTAGGTCTACCGGAGCAAGGCCAGGAATATCTAGCCACCCCAGACCCTATTAAATTTACTCGGACAACCCATACGCTGGTAAATAACCCGCTAATGTCTGAGGGTAGTACCCTTGTGTTCCATCCATTCTTTAAGAGTAGGAGGGGAAGTGCTTTTCCAATGGACTAGTAAAACTTTACGTGCCCAAAATAGTGCTCTAGAGACTGCCTCCCTGTCAAACTGGTCTGCCACGACCTCATCAACTTTAACCTAGGATACAACACTTAGGGTCCAGAGTAAGGGTAGTTTGGAATGCTTGATTAATGGTATTAAGAGCGGCCTCCTAATAACTGTAATTTTGAACAGCGCCATTTCATATGTATCAGAGTGCCATGATCCCTGCTACATATGGGACATAGTGATACCTTAAGGAGGTCCATTTTAAATAGTTTCAAAGGGGTGTCATGTACCCTCAACAGTATATATAACTGGGACGGGTGTTGATGTGTATTTAAGGAGCTATTGTGCACCACTTCCAATGCCATCTCCCATTGCTCACCAGGCAAGTCACCCACATCTGGAACCCATTTCTTCAACACTTTGCAGTGGTATGCTGTCATATAGGGAGACAAGAGCATGGCATAACATTGAGATATAAACCCTTTTTGTGTAGGACCCTGCTGCATCATCCCAAAAGATAGGGGTAGGGGAAAGGAAAAACCCGCTGATAAGTGTTGAACCTCAATTGCGTGTTTGAGCTGAATATGTGTCTCGTGTGTAATGCCATATACAGACCATTTCTTCGCATATGGAAGCCTAGCCAATTCGGGGTACGTTAAGTTATTCCATGTGGGGCTACAGTGCATAAAACCTTCTACCGCCTGTGTCACAAGTTTGCCTGTAGTTTCTTGCTTATGTATTCTGTTTGCTGCAGTGCTTTTCCTGCCCTGATCCCTTCACATGTGTGGTTTTGCTGTGCTCACCTATGGGCATCACCTGCTATTCTGTGGGTTTTATTTCCTTCCCTTGCATCACTTCCTGGCCTGCCTTCTAATTTGCTTGCCTATATAAGACATGCTCAGTCTAGCCCACAATGTCTGAGCAACTTCACAGTCCTCTGAGCTCCCGTACATTGTTACTTGTGTATCTTGTGCCTGACTAACCGTGTACTGACCCCAGCTTCATTCACCATCGGTGCTTGTCTGCTACCCATCCTGACCTCGGCTTGTCTCCTGGATTTCCTTTAGTTTCCTGCTGGATGTACTCTGCACACGCGAGTGGTGTCCGAATCCTCAGCTGGGTGTACGTGGGGGCCCTGACCCGGTTCCAGCATGCTGCACGTCCATCCCCAATATCCGGCTCTGGTGGAGAAGCAGACTCCGCGCCCTGGGGAACCCCGAGCTGGCGATTTACAAGGGCTCACTACCACAGACGCTTGACAGCCTGCATCTGTTTAGCCTACGTAAAGTCTTTTTAAGTCCTTACTCCTATGTTTTGGCTTGCATGTGCAAGTTGGCTAGTGTACTGTCAGGGACAGCACTAACGGCAGGGAGAGGTTCCTGAGGAGGAGGGAAAGCTTAGGGCCTACGTCTACATTGGAGCAAGCTCCCTTTGGTTTGAACCAGCCAGGCTGTTCTCCACTCCCCTTGACAGGCACTGTCTCCAGCTCTGGCCTAGTCACCGCTTACTGTGAACTCTGACTGCTGCGAATTACCCGGTTGGGTGTGCTCCCTGCCAACTGGGTAGTTGTATTTTTTTGCAAGTTTTACAATACATCGTTTGCTGTTATTCAGGACTCTGTGTGTTCACTGCTACTGCACGACGCTACATCTACCTAACAAGTGCTTCTGCTGAAGATCAGTTTACAGCAGGTGTGCTTCTTGTGGTACTGTTCGCTGTTATATAAAAGTGCATTATTTTTGTTGGAGGTAAGTTCTTTTCCCAGCAGTGGTCTCAAAACTTTGTAGCATGGTGCTTCTACTTCAATGCGCACTGCATGTAAAAAAATTAAAAGCACGCACAGGTAAATAGCTGTTCTTCGCCTTCCTAAGACTGAATTTAGTATCTTTCACAGAGCTCCCATTGTGGTTACCAACATATATCAAGCTGTTTGGAAGCGTTAAGGCAGTATGGGACCCTAGGAGAGGAATCAACTCCCCCCCCCTGGGCCCCCTTGACATTTGCAGGGCCCTATGTTCCTGCCCAGGTTGCCTTGTTGATGATCCATCTACAACAGGCAGACATGTTTTTCTCTTGCACCTCTTATACATGTTTCTGTTTGAGTTTGTATTATTGGTAGTCCCTTTTCTCAAACCATCTTCCAACTACAAATTTCTTTCATGTGGGATGTGGGGGAATGTTTACCTGAGCTGTGACTTGGGTTTAAGTTTGGCATTTGCATATTGATTATGCCCCATGCTGTAATTATATTTTCGACATTACACAAAAGTGCCTTATGCTGATTGATTTGACCTACGTATACGTTACTTAACACTGTGTGACAATTTCAGTCTAAACAACCTTAGTAATAAAGCAGAATTCAGGTAGTTGGGTTCACAGAGATATTTTTGAGGGCACAGACTCAGAAAGTTATTTCACATGGTTAAAATTGATGAAACCAAGGAACTCATGGTATAGGGAAAAATCATAAACAGATGCAATTATAACTGCTTAAATCTGCAGTTTCCAAAAGG
Source organism: Staurois parvus (assembly GCF_062004578.1). NCBI lineage: Eukaryota > Metazoa > Chordata > Amphibia > Anura > Ranidae > Staurois > Staurois parvus. Next base: position 1,224,014 of record NW_028318883.1, read on the forward strand.
ATCACAAACCTGATGAGCTTACTATGAAATTCCTTGTTCAGGCACTTTCTGTGTAACAATGCTCTGTACCTCTCTCCCACCCGTGCTCCTGCATGTCACCCTATCATTCAGGGTTTCAATGAAGGTTGCAATTCGCTCTTACAACATCCAATCAGCTGGCATGGTCCACTGTTGTCATCAGCAAACCCACCCTTATAAATGTCATGCAGACATTGCTGTAGTGCACATGGATAGGAATTGTCTACAAATTAGGGTGCAGGAGATCAATAGCATTGAGATGCAACAAAATTTACAAAAGATGTAAACAATATTTCACTATAAAGAAATTGGTTAGGATAATACAGTTGGTTTAGCAAGCTCATTTAGGATTTCCTTCAAGCATTTAGATGTCTCCACAAGCCAATGTTCTGACCTATCTATGTGTTCCTTAGACATCGTATTGTGCAATTGGGATAACGGGCTTGCCTAATGGCCATTGGTTTGCAATGGAGGGACTTATTTCCAAATACACTGCATTATAACAGCTTGCTGTACACTGGCAGATGTCTGGACCTGCTAGTAATTTAAAAAAGAAGTTTGGGAATAGAATAAAACAAAAACGTATACTCACCTAGATGGCTGCAGCACCGATCCCAGCTGTGACTGTCCCCCACCAGCTACACACTAAGAGCTGAGCGATCAAAGATGGATGATCGCTCAGCTCTCGGTATTCAGTCTGCAAGGAGCTGGTGACTGTCAGTCTCCAGCTCTCTGCTCTGCCCCTCCCACACTCCCTGGAGTTGGGGGATGTGGAGGGGGCAGGAGTGGCTGGTTTAGGATCTCAGTCGCATGCTGAGAGGTTGATCTAGCTGCCGATCCAGGCATCTGGGTGGATCCCAACTTTAAAGTAAAAATCGATCCAGAGCCTGGACTGGCTGAGTCAAATCAGCCAACAGTTGGCTTTAGCCCTCTGTCAGCTGAAAACGGGTCGCAGGAGTGCACGCCCGTGACCAACTGGAGAGGTATAGTCAAAATAGCTTTGGACATACTTCTCCTTTAAGAACTCCCCCAGGTTTGCTTTCAAGTGAATCTGCGAGGCAGAAACTTTACAAGCTTACATTGGTGACTTGTTTTTAATGGTGCAGGCTCCAGGGCTGTCATCCTTATCCTTGCTTTATTTGTAGTGATTCGCTTATTTGGAACAAGCTTGCAAGTTGAAAGTTCAAACTTTTTAGACATCACTGGCTTGTTCCAGGTCAGCAACGCTCTTTCCATATTTTGCATCCTAATAGGACCACTTTGAGTTTCCCCTTAACCCGCTGGGCCACAAATGAAACACAAAACACATATTACATTGCTGTTTAGCTAGCTAACTTTCTGCTTGTGATATATCTGTCCATGACTCACTCCATAGTTGTTTTCTGCAGAATACAGAATTCATTCCAATTTTCAGCTATTTCATTATTGTGAGTCATAACAAGAGCTGCCCGCCCCCCACAGCCTATGACAGGCTCACGTTTGGGGTTTCTGACTCATTTCTGTGATCTGCATGAAAAACACCAGCGCTAGAAAAGAAGCGACAACCTACTGCAAGGGGAATGCCAACCAGTTGGAAAGGACCTCCTCCACCACTAGAGGTCAGCCAACAGCAAGGGGCACCACAGTAGAGAGGGGAAGGGAAGCTATCATGATGTAATGCCCAACTGGCAGAAGATGTCCAGTACTGAGGGAAGGATGAGCAAAAGCAGCAATATATAAAAGGAAAAGACAGATTGCAAGAAGGGGATCTGACAAGCAAAGGTCCAATATGTAGAGGAGGGGTTGTTTTTAAGGTAGGAGCAAAATAAAGAGGGGAGGGGGTATATTCACAGGAGACGCATTATGTTACGGAGCGGTTTTATTCCATCATAAAAAAAGTAAAATGCTGTTTCCTCACTGCACTTTCTTTGCTTAAAGTTTTATCAGTTTTTTGTACTCTTTTTTTTTTAACAATATTAGCAGTTCTGTGCAATGGTCATTCCACTCTCAGCCCTTTATTTTTTGTATTTGCCTCTTCAGTGGTCAGTGCACAAGACTTGGAAAGTTAAACGGATGGAAACAGACACTGTCTTTTACATCTTTTCATTGACGATTTTGGAAAAAAAATGTATAAAAGGCACGGTGAAAACTGTACCATTTTGTATTATTGAGGCAGAAAAGAAAACGCAAAGGGAGGAAATCTTAAGAACACTGTGGGCAAACAGATCGATACATTACATTGCAAAGTGCAAGTTTTTTTATTTGTCTTTTATTCTGTATGAAAGGTAGCATTTTATTTCCTTTCCTTCCTGTGACCTTTTTCTTTTTCTGATGGAATAAAAGAAATCTGTTTACATTTATTGTATGCGTTCACTCTAAAAGGGAAGTGTGATAAGTATTTTAGTGTGGGGGTGGTTTGTGAAATTGTCTGTGATTCTTTTAACAACAAGCCACATTTTGTCTTTAATTTAGTAACCTGCAGCAGAAAAAATACATAAAAATTAATATGCTGTATCTTCTTTTCTGTTACTGTACAATTAACATTGGAAAGGGAAAATGTCTTATAATCATGTGTATGAAAGTAATTTTTTTGTTTTTGTTTTGAATAGACATTTGATGAGATTCATCCTCATAGTTGGTCCTGGTTAGTGTTGCTTGAATATGTTTTTTGCCTTCCTCTGGATCAACTGTGGGTGTAGGATTATAACTTTTTTTTTTTTTAATGGTGGAACTGGATGGACTTTTGTCTATTTTCAGCCAGACTAACTATGTAACTATGTCTTTGATGGACATGCAGTTTGGCCTAACATGTCAAAATGATTGCAATTTGTAAAACATTGAAACTGAACCCCGTTGAAGCCAATGAGAAAAAAATTCAGGTGTTTTTTGTGGGCCTCTGGAGGGCTACTACAGCCAAATGCAATACAATGGCATTGGGAGCCCACCACATGTCTAAGTAATATTTTGCTGTTTGAAAACAAATGTGAAAAATGTGTACAGGGGTGTGGAGGGACCATTTTATGTGGCTTCAAGGGCAGCATGGGAAAGACACAAACCCTTTAATTGACAGCTTTGTGTGGTCCCTTAATGCTGTACATACTGTTATGGAATCATTAAGGGTAATTTCTGAGATCCCCAACAGTGACACCGTTTGTTGACAGTCAGTACTTTGCTCTATATGTCAACTTTTTCTTAAGTACCTTTGTTCATACAGACTTTAGCAGCACCCCAAAAATATTTTTAAAGAAAGGTCAGTGAAGGATTTTTTTTTTGTAGTGTGACCCTCAACTGAAGTAGGTTTAGTAATATCCATATTAGCAATGCATTACTCTGCTGTCCAGAAAATACATATTTGAAAGTATAACTAAAGGCAAACCTTTTTTTTTAGTTTTGGACAAAGTGGAGATATAGTAGAACACCTACAAGTTTTTACTAATATATAGTGCAGCGCTGGTGTATCAATTAAAAATGAACATAATTAAAATAATTAAAATGAGTACAGATGAAAATAGTTCATAAAGTCCTTCCACAATAAAGTGACCATAGGTATGTGAAGGTCTCCTCCTTATTAGGTGACTGGTATCAAACAGAAAAAATGCGCACTCACCGACCGCACATTTTAAATGCGCATGTGTACACTCTTATGCGGATGACCAGCCAGGCATGCAGATCCTAAGGACACATGGACCATCCCTCTCAAATACTGACATCGGCCTTGGGTGCAGTAATATACCTCCAGGTACAGAGAGCCCTTTCGCTCCAAAAGATAGGCAGGCAGGGGTCCCCCTCCTGGTTCCAGCACCCTATCACAAAATGGAACCCACCAACAGTGTAAGGAGACCTGAAAGTGGCACATGGCGCAGGGTGGCGGTGGAGGCAGCAGTATTCGGAAGACATACACAGGACTAGTTTAAAAAGCGGAAGCCGTCAGCAGCGTGAGCAGACAACAGAGGCACATGGCGCAGGGTGGCGGTGGAGGCAGCAGTATTCGGAAGCCATACACAGGCCTAGGTTAAAAAGCGGAAGCCGTCAGCAGCGTGAGCAGACGACAGAGACACATGGCGCAGGGTGGCGGTGGATGCAGCAGTATTCAGAAGCCAAACACAGGCCTCGGTTAAAAAGCGGAAGCCGTCAGCAGCGTGAGCAGACGACAGAGGCACATGGCGCAGGGTGGCGGTGGAGGCAGCAGTATTCGGAAGCCATACACAGGCCTAGGTTAAAAAGCAGAAGCCGTCAGCAGCGTGAGCAGACGACAGAGACACATGGCGCAGGGTGGCGGTGGATGCAGCAGTATTCGGAAGCCAAACACAGGCTTCGGTTAAAAAGCGGAAGCCGTCAGCAGCGTGAGCAGACGACAGAGGCACATGGCGCAGGGTGGCGGTGGAGGCAGCAGCAATGGAAGGCCATACAGCACCCTATCACAAAATGGAACCCACCAACAGTGTAAGGAGACCTGAAAGTGGCACATGGCGCAGGGTGGCGGTGGAGGCAGCAGTATTCGGAAGACATACACAGGACTAGTTTAAAAAGCGGAAGCCGTCAGCAGCGTGAGCAGACGACAGAGGCACATGGCGCAGGGTGGCGGTGGAGGCAGCAGTATTCGGAAGCCAAACACAGGCCTCGGTTAAAAAGCGGAAGCCGTCAGCAGCGTGAGCAGACGACAGAGGCACATGGCGCAGGGTGGCGGTGGAGGCAGCAGCAATGGAAGGCCATACAGCACCCTATCACAAAATGGAACCCACCAACAGTGTAAGGAGACCTGAAAGTGGCACATGGTGCAGGGTGGCGGTGGAGGCAGCAGTATTCGGAAGACATACACAGGACTAGTTTAAAAAGTGGAAGCCGTCAGCGGCGTGAGCAGACGACAGAGGCACATGGCGCAGGGTGGCGGTGGAGGCAGCAGTATTCGGAAGCCAAACACAGGCCTCGGTTAAAAAGCGGAAGCCGTCAGCAGCGTGAGCAGACGACAGAGGCACATGGCGCAGGGTGGCGGTGGAGGCAGCAGCAATGGAAGGCCATACAGCACCCTTTCACAAAATGGAACCCACCAACAGTGTAAGGAGACCTGAAAGTGGCACATGGCGCAGGGTGGCGGTGGAGGCAGCAGTATTCGGAAGACATACACAGGACTAGTTTAAAAAGCCTAAGCCGTCAGCAGCGTGAGCAGACGACAGAGGCACATGGCGCAGGATGGCGGTGGAGGCAGCAGTATTCGGAAGCCATACACAGGCCTAGGTTAAAAAGCGGAAGCCGTCAGCAGCGTGAGCAGACGACAGAGACACATGGCGCAGGGTGGCGGTGGATGCAGCAGTATTCGGAAGCCAAACACAGGCCTCGGTTAAAAAGCGGAAGCCGTCAGCAGCGTGAGCAGACGACAGAGGCACATGGCGCAGGGTGGCGGTGGAGGCAGCAGTATTCGGAAGCCATACACAGGCCTAGGTTAAAAAGCGGAAGCCGTCAGCAGCGTGAGCAGACGACAGAGACACATGGCGCAGGGTGGCGGTGGATGCAGCAGTTTTCGGAAGCCAAACACAGGCCTCGGTTAAAAAGCGGAAGCCGTCAGCAGCGTGAGCAGACGACAGAGGCACATGGCGCAGGGTGGCGGTGGAGGCAGCAGCAATGGAAGGCCATACAGCACCCTATCACAAAATGGAACCCACCAACAGTGTAAGGAGACCTGAAAGTGGCACATGGCGCAGGGTGGCGGTGGAGGCAGCAGTATTCGGAAGACATACACAGGACTAGTTTAAAAAGCGGAAGCCGTCAGCAGCGTGAGCAGACGACAGAGGCACATGGCGCAGGGTGGCGGTGGAGGCAGCAGTATTCGGAAGCCATACACAGGCCTAGGTTAAAAAGCGGAAGCCGTCAGCAGCGTGAGCAGACGACAGAGACACATGGCGCAGGGTGGCGGTGGATGCAGCAGTATTCGGAAGCCAAACACAGGCCTCGGTTAAAAAGCGGAAGCCGTCAGCAGCGTGAGCAGACGACAGAGGCACATGGCGCAGGGTGGCGGTGGAGGCAGCAGTATTCGGAAGCCATACACAGGCCTAGGTTAAAAAGCGGAAGCCGTCAGCAGCGTGAGCAGACGACAGAGACACATGGCGCAGGGTGGCGGTGGATGCAGCAGTTTTCGGAAGCCAAACACAGGCCTCGGTTAAAAAGCGGAAGCCGTCAGCAGCGTGAGCAGACGACAGAGGCACATGGCGCAGGGTGGCGGTGGAGGCAGCAGCAATGGAAGGCCATACAGCACCCTATCACAAAATGGAACCCACCAACAGTGTAAGGAGACCTGAAAGTGGCACATGGCGCAGGGTGGCGGTGGAGGCAGCAGTATTCGGAAGACATACACAGGACTAGTTTAAAAAGCGGAAGCCGTCAGCAGCGTGAGCAGACGACAGAGGCACATGGCGCAGGGTGGCGGTGGAGGCAGCAGTATTCGGAAGCCATACACAGGCCTAGGTTAAAAAGCGGAAGCCGTCAGCAGCATGAGCAGATGACAGAGACACATGGCACAGGGTGGCGGTGGATGCAGCAGTATTCGGAAGCCAAACACAGGCCTCGGTTAAAAAGCGGAAGCCTTCAGCAGCGTGAGCAGACGACAGAGGCACATGGCGCAGGGTGGCGGTGGAGGCAGCAGCAATGGAAGTCCATACAGCACCCTATCTAAAAATGGAACCCACCAACAGTGTAAGGAGACCTGAAAGTGGCACATGGCGCAGGGTGGCGGTGGAGGCAGCAGTATTCGGAAGACATACACAGGACTAGTTTAAAAAGCGGAAGCCGTCAGCAGCGTGAGCAGACGACAGAGGCACATGGCGCAGGGTGGCGGTGGAGGCAGCAGTATTCGGAAGCCATACACAGGCCTAGGTTAAAAAGCGGAAGCCGTCAGCAGCATGAGCAGATGACAGAGACACATGGCACAGGGTGGCGGTGGATGCAGCAGTATTCGGAAGCCAAACACAGGCCTCGGTTAAAAAGCGGAAGCCTTCAGCAGCGTGAGCAGACGACAGAGGCACATGGCGCAGGGTGGCGGTGGAGGCAGCAGCAATGGAAGTCCATACAGCACCCTATCTAAAAATGGAACCCACCAACAGTGTAAGGAGACCTGAAAGTGGCACATGGCGCAGGGTGGCGGTGGAGGCAGCAGTATTCGGAAGACATACACAGGACTAGTTTAAAAAGCGGAAGCCGTCAGCAGCGTGAGCAGACGACAGAGGCACATGGCGCAGGGTGGCGGTGGAGGCAGCAGTATTCGGAAGCCATACACAGGCCTAGGTTTAAAACTGGAACCCAGCAGCGTGAGCAGACGACAAAGACGCACATGGCAGAGGATGGATCTGGCAGCAGTATGAGAAGGCGGTACAGGGGCCCGTGGCACAGTGTGGTGATGGGGGCTACAGCAACTGGATGCCAGAAAGTGGCCGATAGGGCTATATACTGCATGACTACATAGGTGGTTTTTATAGTACTTTATTTTGGCCTCCCTCTCAGCAGGTGTGAAAAAGGCCACCATTTTTGAACGGTAGCGAGGGTCCAACAAGGTGGACAGCCAAAAGTCATCCCTCTGTCTGATGGTTATTATTCGGCTGTCGCTACGCAAGCAACCGAGCATACTATGGGCCATTTGTGCCAAGGAATGCGAGGGACTCCCTGCCTCCATCTCCACAGCATACTGCCACGGTGCGTCTGGGTCCTCTGTCTCCTCCTCCTCCTCTACCAGATGCTCCTGCTCCTCCACTCCTGTCCGCTGAGTGGAAAAACCACCCATTTCACTCAATAATTCCTGAGCACCAATGTCCTCCTCTACCTCCTCCTCTTCTTCTTGTCCTGCCCCCACAGGGGTCATGTGGTGTTGAGATCTGTGCGCCACGTCTACCGCACCCTGACCAGCCATTGTTAACAGCATTTGTTCCAGGACGTGCAACAGAGGAATGACGTCGTTCATCCCATAGTCCTGCCGACTCACGAATAGCGTGGCCTCCTCAAAGGGCCTGAGGAAGCGGCAGGTGTCACGCATGAGCTGCCAATGGCTGACATCTAAGTTACACAGGGGAGTACCTTTATCCGCTTGTAACATCAGGAAATCGGTGATGGCCTTTCGCTGTTCGTAAAGGCGGTCTAACATATGTAGGGTTGAATTCCACCTTGTTGCAACGTCGCAGATCAGGCGATGCTGTGGAATTCCGTTCTGCCGCTGCAGCTCAAGGAGGGTGTGCTTTGCGGTGTAGGAATGGCTGAAATGCATGCAAAGTTTACGTGACATTTTAAGGATGTCTTGCAGTGGGATGGTGGATTTTAGGAACCGCTTGACAACCAGATTGAACACGTGAGCCATGCATGGCGCATGGCACAACCTTCCTTGACGCAGAGCAGACACCATGTTCTTTCCGTTGTTGGTCAACATGGTTCCGATTTTTAGTTTGCGCGGAGACAGCCATCTGTCGATTTCTCTGTTCATTACACTCAGAAGTTCCTCCCCTGTGTGACTACGTTTGCCAAGGCATACCAGGTGCAGCACAGCGTGACACCGTTGCGCCCTGCACATGTGATATGCCGGTCGGGTAATGGGACTTGGCACGGGGGTGGCGGCTAAGGACATGGCGGAAGAAGAGGTGGTAGAGGCGGACATCTTTGCTGGACCAAGGACGTGCAAACGTGGAGGCAAAAGCGGCGTGACCTGTCCAAGTTGCTGGTGCGGCTGTGCCGGCACCACGTTCACCCAGTGGGCCGTAAATGACATGTACTGTCCCTGACCGTAGTTACAGCTCCACACGTCGGCGCTGCCGTGCACTTTGGCAGAGACCGACATGCTCAAAGACTGGCCCACCATCTCTTCTACATGTGAATGCAGGGCTGGCACTGCCTTTTTGGCGAAGAAATGCCGGCTTGGCACTCTCCACCGCGGCTCGGCACAAGCCATCATTTCTCGGAAAGGTGCTGAGTCCACCACTTGGAAAGGGAGGGACTGCAGCACCAGCAACTTGGACAGGAGGACGTTCAGCTTCTGCACCGTCGGGTGCGTGCTCGCAAACTGTTGTCTCTTGGAAACGGATTCCAAGAAAGACTGCTGACGGAATCCGTGAAGAGGAGTAGCAGGAGAAGGAGCATCTGAACGAGCGGAAGATGCCAACGAGCGACAACTCCCCTCAGCAGAGGTGTTGGAGCCTTGACTGGCTGATAGAGGGCGATTGACGTCGGGTGACGGAGCAAGTAACGGAGCGGGTGATGGAGCGGGGGCTGGGGCAGGCAGAACCGCCGTATCTTTATCACGGTTTTCCCAGGCCACCGAATGGCGACGCTGCATATGCTGACGCAACGCTGTAGTCCCAACATTGGCCCCCTGGCCACACTTGACTTTCTGGCCACATAGTCGACATACGGCTACGTTTACTTCCTCGGGCGGCGTGACGAAAAATTGCCACACCGCCGAGTAGGAAACTTTGCCCCCGCTACTCCTCACTGGCTGACTGCTACTTCCTCCGTGCACACCGGCACCACTACTGGCCATGGTGGTAGGCTGCAGTGGAGCTGGTGCTCTACTCCGTGGCCGTTTGGCTCCACTGACACTGCTGCGACCCTGCTGCCTCCTGGGCAACCCACCGACTGTTTTGCTCGCTGGCAAGCTGGCACCCTCTTCTCCTGATGATGCGGAAGCAATAGCCTGATGACGACGAGGCTGCCAAGTGCGATCAGCCTCATCATCATCAATTAGGGTCTCCGCGTCACTACTAGCCCCCTCGGCTGCGTGTGGGTCAGGAGACAGACCTGTCCCTAGACCGGTTACCGAGCCACTCTCCTCGCCAGTACTTCTTCGCCTGGCTGCTGAAGAGGCGGATGTCTCCCCCCGTTCCTGACCGCCCTCTGTTAGCTCTTCCTCACTGTACAGTGGGGCTGAGCCCACAGCATGCGATACTTCGCTTGGTGAGGGAACACCAAAGGACAGGGGCAGGTCGAGGACACGTGATTTCAGTGGGCTTGCTCCCGGGCCATGCCAACTAACGGTTGTGTCTGACGTACCCACCGACCGTTGGCTGTAGGTGTCAGAGGTGACCTGGGAAGAGGAAGACGACCGAGTCAACCAATCGATGACGGCAGGGTTGTCGGTGGAGACACGACCGCTGGATGACACCGGGAGCACTGGCCTCTGGCTGCGACTAGTGCTGCCTCGACCCCTTCCTCTGCTGCCACGTCTGCTCGCTCCTGAAACATTGCCTCCTCTGCCACTCCTCTGCGTGTTGTCTGACATACTCTTTAATTCAATAAGCACCCCAAAAATAAAACCGGATTTAACTCTTTGAACGTACAATAGTGGTTGTGAAGCAGAAAGTCAGTTTATTTAGCACAATCGGTCAATTGCAGCTTGCCGTTGGCTGGAAACTGTACGTTTATGTCACTGGAATGCACTAATCACCCAAAAAATATTACCGCCACCCGGCGTGTAAATGGATCTAACTCTTTGAACGTACAATAGTGGTTGTGAAGCAGAAAGTCAGTTTATTTAGCACAATCGGTCAATTGCAGCTTGCCGTTGGCTGGAAACTGTATGTTTATGTCACTGGAATGCACTAATCACCCAAAAAATATTACCGCCACCCGGCGTGTAAATGGATCTAACTCTTTGAACGTACAATGGTGGTTGTGAAGCAGAAAGTCAGTTTATTGTACACAATCGGTCAATTGCAGCTTGCCGTTGGCTGGAAACTGTACATTTCTGTCACTGGAATGCACTAATCACCCAAAAAATATTACCGACACCCGGCGTGTAAATGGATCTAACTCTTTGAACGTACAATGGTGGTTGTGAAGCAGAAAGTCAGTTTATTGTACACAATCGGTCAGTTGCAGCTTGCCGTTGGCTGGAAACTGTACGTTTCTGTCACTGGAATGCACTAATCACCCAAAAAATATTACCGCCAGCCGGCGTGTAAATGGATTTAACTCTTTGAACGTACAATAGTGGTTGTGAAGCAGAAAGTCAGTTTATTTAGCACAATCGGTCAATTGCAGCTTGCCGTTGGCTGGAAACTGTACGTTTATGTCACTGGAATGCACTAATCACCCAAAAAATATTACCGCCACCCGGCGTGTAAATCGATCTAACTCTTTGAACGTACAATGGTGGTTGTGAAGCAGAAAGTCAGTTTATTGTACACAATCGGTCAATTGCAGCTTGCCGTTGGCTGGAAACTGTACGTTTCTGTCACTGGAATGCACTAATCACCCAAAAAATATTACCGCCAGCCGGCGTGTAAATGGATTTAACTCTTTGAACGTAGAATAGTGGTTGTGAAGCAGAAAGTCAGTTTATTTAGCACAATCGGTCAATTGCAGCTTGCCGTTGGTTGGAAACTGTACGTTTATGTCACTGGAATGCACTAATCACCCAAAAAATATTACCGCCACCCGGCGTGTAAATCGATCTAACTCTTTGAACGTACAATGGTGGTTGTGAAGCAGAAAGTCAGTTTATTGTACACAATCGGTCAATTGCAGCTTGCCGTTGGCTGGAAACTGTACGTTTGTGTCACTGGAATGCACTAATCACCCAAAAAATATTACCGCCAGCCGGCGTGTAAATGGATTTAACTCTTTGAACGTACAATAGTGGTTGTGAAGCAGAAAGTCAGTTTATTTAGCACAATCCGTCAATTGCAGCTTGCCGTTGGCTGGAAACTGTACGTTTATGTCACTGGAATGCACTAATCACCCAAAAAATATTACCGCCACCCGGCGTGTAAATGGATCTAACTCTTTGAACGTACAATGGTGGTTGTGAAGCAGAAAGTCAGTTTATTGTACACAATCGGTCAATTGCAGCTTGCCGTTGGCTGGAAACTGTACGTTTCTGTCACTGGAATGCACTAATCACCCAAAAAATATTACCGCCAGCCGGCGTGTAAATGGATCTAACTCTTTGAACGTACAATAGTGGTTGTGAAGCAGAAAGTCAGTTTATTTAGCACAATCGGTCAATTGCAGCTTGCCGTTGGCTGGAAACTGTACGTTTATGTCACTGGAATGCACTAATCACCCAAAAAATATTACCGCCACCCGGCGCGTAAATGGATCTAACTCTTTGAACGTACAATAGTGGTTGTGAAGCAGAAAGTCAGTTTATTTAGCACAATCGGTCAATTGCAGCTTGCCGCTGGCTGGAAACTGTACGTTTATGTCACTGGAATGCACTAATCACCCAAAAAATATTACCGCCACCCGGCGTGTAAATCGATCTAACTCTTTGAACGTACAATAGTGGTTGTGAAGCAGAAAGTCAGTTTATTGTACACAATCGGTCAATTGCAGCTTGCCGTTGGCTGGAAACTGTACGTTTATGTCACTGGAATGCACTAATCACCCAAAAAATATTACCGCCACCCGGCGTGTAAATGGATCTAACTCTTTGAACGTACAATGGTGGTTGTGAAGCAGAAAGTCAGTTTATTGTACACAATCGGTCAATTGCAGCTTGCCGTTGGCTGGAAACTGTACATTTCTGTCACTGGAATGCACTAATCACCCAAAAAATATTACCGACACCCGGCGTGTAAATGGATCTAACTCTTTGAACGTACAATGGTGGTTGTGAAGCAGAAAGTCAGTTTATTGTACACAATCGGTCAGTTGCAGCTTGCCGTTGGCTGGAAACTGTACGTTTCTGTCACTGGAATGCACTAATCACCCAAAAAATATTACCGCCAGCCGGCGTGTAAATGGATTTAACTCTTTGAACGTACAATAGTGGTTGTGAAGCAGAAAGTCAGTTTATTTAGCACAATCGGTCAATTGCAGCTTGCCGTTGGCTGGAAACTGTACGTTTATGTCACTGGAATGCACTAATCACCCAAAAAATATTACCGCCACCCGGCGTGTAAATCGATCTAACTCTTTGAACGTACAATGGTGGTTGTGAAGCAGAAAGTCAGTTTATTGTACACAATCGGTCAATTGCAGCTTGCCGTTGGCTGGAAACTGTACGTTTCTGTCACTGGAATGCACTAATCACCCAAAAAATATTACCGCCAGCCGGCGTGTAAATGGATTTAACTCTTTGAACGTAGAATAGTGGTTGTGAAGCAGAAAGTCAGTTTATTTAGCACAATCGGTCAATTGCAGCTTGCCGTTGGCTGGAAACTGTACGTTTATGTCACTGGAATGCACTAATCACCCAAAAAATATTACCGCCACCCGGCGTGTAAATCGATCTAACTCTTTGAACGTACAATGGTGGTTGTGAAGCAGAAAGTCAGTTTATTGTACACAATCGGTCAATTGCAGCTTGCCGTTGGCTGGAAACTGTACGTTTGTGTCACTGGAATGCACTAATCACCCAAAAAATATTACCGCCAGCCGGCGTGTAAATGGATTTAACTCTTTGAACGTACAATAGTGGTTGTGAAGCAGAAAGTCAGTTTATTTAGCACAATCCGTCAATTGCAGCTTGCCGTTGGCTGGAAACTGTACGTTTATGTCACTGGAATGCACTAATCACCCAAAAAATATTACCGCCACCCGGCGTGTAAATGGATCTAACTCTTTGAACGTACAATGGTGGTTGTGAAGCAGAAAGTCAGTTTATTGTACACAATCGGTCAATTGCAGCTTGCCGTTGGCTGGAAACTGTACGTTTATGTCACTGGAATGCACTAATCACCCAAAAAATATTAACGCCAGCCGGCGTGTAAATGGATTTAACTCTTTGAACGTACAATAGTGGTTGTGAAGCAGAAAGTCAGTTTATTTTGCACAATCGGCAAACTGCAGCACCAACTGTGCACGACAGCCACCAAAAAAAAAAAGGGTGTATGTCACTTTAAATTCTTTGATAGCTGTGGCCCTGAGTAACGATTCTGTGTCCCTGAGTAACGATTCTGTGTCCCTGAGTAACGATTCTGTGTCCCTGAGTAACGATTCTGTGTCCCTGAGTAACAATTCTGTGTCCCTGAGTAACGATTCTGTGTCCCTGAGTAACGATTCTGTGTCCCTGAGTAACGATTCTGTGTCCCTGAGTAACGATTCTGTGGCCCTAAAGTCTCTGTGGCCCTAACTCTGTCCCTTAATACAGACAGGTCTGTCTCTCTTGAATGACCGGAGTGCTGGCTGGCTGCTGATTGGCTAATGCAATCACATGTCATGATTCATGACTCATGAATGCATTATGGGTCAGCGCGCCTTGTCTGCGCGCCTTCCCAGAGATCCCCGCCCCATCTTCTCTGTCCATTTTCTCCTGTCGCCACACATTTCGCCGCCATTTTTGGGAAAATTCGATTCGTGCATCCGAAGTTTGCTAATCTTCGGATTCGTCGCGAATCGAATTTTTCCAAATCTTCGGAACGAATTCCACTTCGTCATGTTCGATTCGCTCATCTCTAATTATCAAGAAAGGTTTTGATGATGGGATTATTAACAAGAAGGAGAAGACTTTTCTTTGCCCGGTAGCACCAAAGCTTCCCATACTGTACATCCTTCCGAAGGTACATAAGGACCCGGTACACCCTCCGGGCCGACCCATAATTAGTGGGATAGGTTCGCTATTATCTAAGATCGGGGAGTACATCGATTTCCATCTGCAACCACTGGTTGCTAAAACACCTTCGTTCCTTAGTGATACCAAACAGGTCCTGAATGAGGTTGAAGCAGTGAGTATATCACCTGGTATGTTTCTGGTTACGGCGGACGTTAGTTCCCTGTATACCAGTATTGACCATGCAGATGGTATGGAAGCTACAGATTTTTATCTAACGCATTATAGTCATGTACCAGATATTCAAAGGCGCTTCATTCTGGACCTATTGCACTTTGCCATGTACCACAACTACTTTTGGTATAATCAGTCCTATTACTTGCAGATAAAGGGTGTTGCAATGGGGGCTAAGTTTGCCCCCAGCCTCGCGAATCTTTTCATGTCCAGGTGGGAAGAGGATGTCATCTATGCCAGGGATTGGCCGGAACTGGTTTTGTATAAGAGGTATATAGATGACATCCTCCTCCTCTGGAATGGAGAGGAGAGCGCACTCAACAACTTTTTTTCAACATTGAATAATAACTCTTTGAACATCCATTTGACCTATACATACAGCCGACATCAGATCGACTTTTTGGACCTGACATTACTGATTGACAATGGAAGGATAGTTACCAAGTCCTTCTTTAAGGTATCCGACCGTAACAGCTATATCCCTGTGAATAGCTGTCACCATCCGAACTGGCTCAGTAACATACCGTAAGGCCAATTCACCCGGATTAGGTGAAACTGTACGGATCGTGAGACGTATTGGTCTCAAGCGAATATCTTAAAACACAGATTCCTGGAAAAGGGATATAGAGAAGCTGAGCTTGATGACTCTCTGGCTAAAGTTGCAGGTCTGGATAGGAAAGAGATGCTCTCATACAAACCAAGAAGAACGCATGAGAGAGTGTGTCCGTTTGTAACTACGTTCTCGGTGCAGTACAGACAGGTAGGAAGACTGATAAAAAAGAACTGGGATATTTTGAAGATGGACCCTGTCCTTTCGCAAATATTACCCAACAAACCTGAGATCATGTTTTGGAGAGCTCCGGCCATCAGAAATCGTATTGCACCAAATGTAGTAGACCCTCCTGCTGAATTGTCCTTTTTCGGGGAATTGAAGGGGTTCTACCCGTGCAATAAATGCATCATATGCAAGTGTAACAATACCCGTAAAAGGAGAATTGACACCTTTACCTCAACATCAACTGGGAAGTCTTATGACATCAAACAATGTATAACATGTCACAGTAAATTTGTGGTCTACCTTCTTAGCTGTCCCTGCAAGAAACAATATGTAGGACGGACAACCAGACGCCTACGGGACCGCCTGCGGGAACATGTGGCGAACATTAGAAAAGGCTATAGGGACCACTCGTTATCCAATCATTATAGGCTTGTCCATAATAGTGACCCTACCTCATTAAAATTTATGGGCATAGAGGTGATATCCCCGCATTGGAGGGGACTTCATAAGACCAGGACTGTTTCCCAGGCAGAGACCCGTTGGGTCTATGAATTGCGTACCCTTTACCCCCATGGACACAATGTTGAGGTGGATATAAATTGTTTCATTGCTAATAGCTGAGACAATGATATATCCCCCCCCCACTGCGCATACCACTTGTCCTGAGATATGGTGTAGTGCTGCACGTATTTTTTACAGTATTTTTTACAATTTTTTTGCATTATTTTTATCTGTATTAATCTGTTTGGGTCATGGGGATGTTTGTGACAAGATGATTGTTAAACACATTCCCTAAACCATTTCAGCCATTAGGATGGCGGAATAGGGATACTTACCCTTTTTTCTGCTTTTGCGGGGAAATTTTAAATATGTTTAATTATATTTTTAAATATCTTTATGATGTTTATATTATCTCATTATGACATCGGGATCCTTGCCAAAGGGGTAATTTACGATGCCAATGGAATAATGTTATATTTGCATTTATATTTTATATTATGTATCCCTTGATATACCTGTGCGTGTTTAAGGGATCTTTAAGGCTTTTGGACATATGGTGGCCCAATTAACATATAGCTTCTATGTATGCATATAGGTACCGGTTTAGCTCCTATGCCATGGATGCAATTAGTGTAATAAGGGGTATCTGGCCCTTGCAACATAATTAGTGGCTTATATTTTGGCCACCTATTTGGGGGTGGAGGTTTAGAACGGATGGCATATATTCAGACCGGAGGATCTATGTTTAGATCAAAGGGCTTATGGATCTCTGATGGTGCCATTCACCCCTTCTCTGTCACTAATCATGGGGAACCTGCACTTATTTGGGTGCTCCACATATATATTCTCCCGACAGTTGCTTTGTATGCATCCCCCTGACAGTTGCTGCCGTTTTCTACAGCTCACTGTCTGTTGATCCATGGCAATATGGTGGCGATCGGGCGGCGCATGCGCAGTTTGATTCTGCACAGCCACGATCCACGGCAAAATGGCGGCCATTCACGCATGCGCGGTCCCATTTTTTAGATTCTGAGCGATAGAGCGGGATTTTCGCGCATGCGCGAACCGCATTTAAATAGGGAAGTTTTCTGTCACACTGCTAATGGCATCCAACCCTCTGATGAAGTGCTGTAGCACGAAAGGCCTCAGGAGGAGCCAGTAGCAAGTGTGACTTCCTGACCACTGGGACCACGAGGAGGTCCGGTGGTCTTTGATCCTCGCCGGGTTAGTACATGTTTTTACCTTTCATATTTACCAGTCTGCTTGACGGCTAATGGTATTTGTGTGCACATGCAACCCTGGCTTAACTACTGTTGATCCAATAAAGTTCTTGAACCTACTACACTATTGGCATTCCCTCTTTTTTGACCCTCTTTTTGGAGGGTTTCAGATCTGCATCTACCATTTCTGGGGTACCTTGAACCAGGAGGGGGACCCCTGCCTGCTTATCTTTTGGAGCGAAAGGGCTCTCTGTACCTGGAGGTATATTACTGCACCCAAGGCCGATGTCAGTATTTGAGAGGGATGGTCCATGTGTCCTTAGGATCTGCATGCCTGGCTGGTCATCCGCATAAGAGTGTACACATGCGCATTTAAAATGTGCGGTCGGTGAGTGCGCATTTTTTCTGTTTGATACCAGTCACCTAATAAGGAGGAGACCTTCACATACCTATGGTCACTTTATTGTGGAAGGACTTTATGAACTATTTTCATCTGTACTCATTTTAATTATTTTAATTATGTTCATTTTTAATTGATACACCAGCGCTGCACTATATATTAGTATTCTTGTTTAGAGGTCCAGTGATTCCTTAGAGTGTTCCAGCAGCTGAATTTTGAGTGCTCGCTTTACCTTTATGCCATAATTTTCATGACCTACAAGTTTTTATTTCTGCCTGTGCCCCAGTTAGGGAGATTCACCTTCTCTATTTGTCCTGTTTACTGTTATCATCGAAAGTGAAAGTAAAAGTAAAAGAAAATCCCAAATTTTGATTCCTCACCAGAAAAGTAATAGGGGAGGATTTTCCAGTGGGCACACTAGATCTGGTGAACTGGGGGTCCCCAAAGAATTCTCTTAATTTGCAGAGATTTTCTCACTTCCTGCTTTGGCTATGGGACAGGAAGTGAAGGGAATAACAAGCTGAAAGTAGAAATGGGCCTAATATTAGGCATATGTTACAGTAACCAAAAATTAGAGCATCAATCCTCCAGTTTTCAGGTTAGAAAGTAGCACTTGCCACCCTATTTTCATGGCATGGCATGGCATTTCAAATCACAAATGGCTGTCTTGGTAAGAAAAAAAAAAAAACATCAGCCCTTGGATATATATTGGTGTCATTTTTTGAATGGCATTTGGATGCCAGCACTGACAAGCCTGAAAGATCAGGAAAATGCACTTAAAAGGTAACTCCAATTTTATGGGAACAAAATAGCAAATAAAAAAAAAATAGTGTATACAATTGAAACACAAGTCATATTGTAATTGAATGTTATTAAAACTTACCTTTCCTTTTAAATCTGCAGCACTGTAATTTCCTGTAAAATATGGCAACCTGGAGCTGTTCTGTACACAGTGTACAGTACGTCCCCAGAAATGTAATTTCCTCCTTGTTTGATTGGCTTACTGATTTCCACAGAAGTCAGCACTAATACAAGTCAGATTTTGGGCATCCCCTGCAACAAAAATATCCTTTTTAGTGAGATAGTCTCAAATGGAAAACACATCTAAAGGGATGCAGACCCTGCAAAATTGACTAATTAGAGCCCTGCAGGTGCAGCAGCTGATTGACAATAATGAAATCACTCCCATATGGATTCACTATGCACATGGACACAGACAAACACCTTCAGAATAACAAAAGGCTATGGGACAGGAAGTGAAGGTAAATCTCTCCAATGGGATACATACAGATTCACTATGCACATGAACACAGACAAACACCTTCAGAATAACAAAAGGTAGGACTCTGCAACAAAGTTTGTTAACATCCCTGCTATGTACATTGATCACCCAGAGGGGAATGCTTTTTCTCAAGAAAAGTAGAGTTACTCTTTTGTCTTCCAAAAAAAAGAGAGAAAAAACAAATTGTAAGTTTTACATTTCACAGTTTAAAAATAGTTTGATGTTTTGTTTTATTTTTAATGTATTTCTTTATATATTCATTGATTAATTTTTTTGGGGGGTTGGGGAGCAGGAGATGGTGTTAGGTTGCAAGAAGGCAATGCAAGGAATTGGCTAGGTTGGCACTGGGATTGGGGGCCAGCACCATTAAATTAGAAATCAAAATTATTACAGGTATGCTGTAGTAGAGGAATACAAAGGCAGTAGTAACAGCAGCAGTTGCAGCAGCATGACCACCACAGCCAGCACCTAGCAGGAACAGTGTGTGCTCTTAATTTTGTAATTATATGCTCCATCAAAGACGAAAAGATTTGGCTGCTTGTAGCAGCTAATTGGTGGAAGCTATCAGGGGGTGTGGAAAATCTCTAAGATCCAAACCATTTTCATATTGTTAAACTTCAGGTGGTAAATAATGCCTCTGGACAGGTGGTTTTGCCTGTTGGTCACCACCCCTCCAGATGAACACCCATTCTGATAAGACACTTGCAGCAAGGTAGGCCAATGTCACTAGTACATGTTCTGCAGGCTCCAGCCACTGGTCCATCTTAGACACTCATTAGTTCATAGGCGGCTCTTCACTTCTGAGGTTGTTGTCATCCATTTCTTGGACAGGTGTTGCCTGTCAGCTCTACCTGGGGTCAGGCTTGCCTGCTGCTGCCTGAAAATAGTTGCAATGCGTCTGTCCCCTGCTGGTGGTGCTGGTACTGTTGCTGCCTGCTTGTCTACCCAGAGTAGTGGAGCTGTGATGGGTAGCAGTGGCATGCTTGCTGCCATCGGGAAAGGCTTTATACAAGCACCTTAGAAACCCCTTCACGTAGTGATGCATTTTTTTTTCTATCGTGGTGGGATGCAACCAGCTATTTTGGTCTCATGGATTCAAGAAGGTGACAGAACACCTTTGGAGGGTTCATCCCCCAAAAATTGGACAGTCCTCAGATCACAGGCAGGAGGCCTCTTGAAGTTATAAAAAAAAAAAAATTAAATGTTGATTTTTTTTTCAAATGTATCTGTTTTATTGTATTAATATTTTTGTTTTTATTTATCTATCTATAATTTTAATTGGTGGAATCTGCTAGGGAAGAGTATTACTCAGTGCTAAGCCTACGTGTCATGGCTTTGAGAATCGAGATGGTGTTGAAAATTAAGTAACAAGGTGTACCTGGAAAGAGACTCGAAATAGGGGAACAAGGGGGAGAAAGAGAAGGAGGAGTTGAGAGCTGGAGTCATTCACCTTTACCTTCCAAAATATAACATTTTTTAATAATAAATGTAATGTTATGTTTTAGTATTTATTTTAACATTGCAATATTTTATTTTAAAGAAGAGAGATGGCAGAAAAGTCACTTTGCAATGTCAGAGCATTAGTGGAGGAAAAAATGTCTTCATTTGTCTTAAACAAAATTTTACATTTTAAAAAAGTAGCCTAGTTTCAGCACAAAGGCTGAAGGCCCTTAGAGGGCACTTCCTGTATAAAAGTATAGGTTTAGGTTTGAGATTTTTTCTTTTTTTCTGGGAAAGGGAGGGGATGAAAATGGTTGAGACACTGGTTCAAAAAGTGAGGGGAAATCTGCAATGGGTACACAGGCAGCAATGACAAGGTGTCAGGGGTTCTCACCCTACCAAGTCTACATAACACAGTGATTTTAGTGCTCTTGTGTACCTGTTAAAGAGATTTATCTCTCACATTCTAGTGATATTTTGAGATGCTAAATGCCAGTACATTCTCTCACACCTCACTCCCTCTTCGTCTAACCTCCTATCTTTACCATGGCAAACAGCATTAAGCCAGAGAAAACTAAAGTAGGCTTTAAACATACAGCTTCCAAAATGTGCTAACACTTTCAACCCTGAAAGAACCAATGACAGCATTTCCTACTCCTCTTTAAAGTGCATCTCTTTTACTATACAGGTGTGTTTTCATAATCACTATAAAATACTTTACATAATGCTAAACTCTGTTTAGTAATGTTGGGGTTAATCTAGTTAGCGGTTTTTGTTTCCATGTTACAGGGTTGTAAAAAACGAAATTCATTTTTCCCAGCTTCCTCTTTTTGAAGTTGGTTCTGTCAGCACACTGTCATATTCTCATAAAGAGATGCCTGTTGGTTCAATATTAATAACTCCAGGGACTCTTTATTGCTTTAGTCCCAGCCGTTTGGGTCACAGTACAGAGGTAAAGCAAGCTTAGAATAAGCTCCGGCGTCAGATGCTACAGGTGTCAGAGTTGGGTGCATACCACCTCAGGAAATCACATGTATGTCACATCCTGCCACGAATATTGTCTGCAGGGAGATCCCGATCATGTCAAAGATGGGTGAGTACACAATGCTGCCCAGTGGTGTTTTCAGAACAGTTAGCGGTGAAGGCACAGAAGATATACAGCAAGCAAGTATATAAGTCTCAGGATACTCACAGTAAGTATGTAAGATATGGTAGAATTATAGTATAACAGATAATGTAAAATTAGCTTCTGAGTTCTGTCAGTAATATCTAATAAAGTGAAGAGCTTTGTACAAAATGCAGCAAGCTTAACTTCCTTATCAGTGATTTTGGAAGTTCTAAAGCCAGAGGCTTAGTGAGAAAGGCAGAAAACAACAGACTTGTGTATTTCTCTCACATTTTCTTTAAAGTCTTTGTCACTAATGTAACACAACTTTTACTTTTATTAGCAGCAATACGGTAGTGTACAGAAAAGAAACGCATGATAGGTAAAAGAACAATGAAAAATCTACTGTGAGTTAAAGAGTAACGTCAGTCTGGCTATAGGCGGACTGGGAGATATCTGTGAGTTCTGTTAGTGTTTCAGCATCCGCACACTCTACAGTTCTCATGGCAAAAACATGGTGCATCTGATACCTTGACAAATGAAGGATCAGGGTTTGTTCAGAGGAAAATTTTTAAACTTTTTCTTAAGGCATTTTTGTAAACATGTTTAATAAAAACACAATACTTACCTTATATAACAATAGCTGGCAACCTCTGATGGTTGCACACCCTGTTAAAATGCCTCTGCTGGGCCCTAGGAACCCCCAGATCTGTGCAAGTAGTGCTGTAGGCTGCCAAAGAACAGTGGGGGCACTTTGAAGGCAGTGTCTGATATATATACAATATATGTATATCATTTTTTAATTAAAATGTGGGTTTTGTCATGTAACTTTTTAGAAAGTGTATTTCATGTTTTAATTTTGTGGTGTGAATAACCATACTGAGGCTGGGTTTGTCTAGTTTTGCATTTCTATGGTTGCAAGAAGTCCTCTTCAGATCCTTGCTGGATTGGCCTTTAAAAAATATATATTTGAGTTGAGCTGTGTTTGAATTCGAAATGCAG
This sequence comes from Staurois parvus, assembly GCF_062004578.1. NCBI lineage: Eukaryota > Metazoa > Chordata > Amphibia > Anura > Ranidae > Staurois > Staurois parvus. The sequence continues at coordinate 1,246,434 of NW_028318883.1, forward strand.
CATTTATAAACAAAGACTGTCTTCACAAGACCTTATTTTTGCTTGAATCTGTGTCTAAGGTTAAAGAAAAATGTTCATCTTAAAACCCAATTCCAGCTTAAATATGTTTTGTATTTTTGGGAACAGTTGGGAAGATTTAGGATCTTCCTCGATTCAATACACTTCCTCAGATCACGTCTTTGATGTGTAGTGATATGAACACAATCAAGATTTGACTTTTGCTTTATGGCTTTTTTAATGGAGAAATAAAAACTACGTTTAAGGTATGGTGATTCCAAGAATCAAAGTGTAGCAATTGTACGTACAGAGATGGACGCGGCCATCCATCTTGCTAAAGATCCCCCATCTTGTATCATTCTCTCTTCCTCCAACCCCCCCCCCTCAGAAATGTGGTCTGTATGTATGCTGAGATCACAGGCATCAGGCACAGCAGGGATAGCTTCATGGTTATAAACCCCAATTAGCCTGGGCCCAGTATGTCTGTGAGACTCTTGCTTGGAGGTGATCCTAAAGCCATAAACCAGTCGTTCACTGGACTTCAAGTGCCTTCCATAAAACAGACATCACATTTAAAACCCACTTTTCCATATAATTTCAACTCTTAAGCTAGGAAATAATTACAATGAAGCAAAGCATATAGTCAGATAGCTCAGTTTAATGCGAGTCGCCTGATGTCCTACACCCCTAGTTGAAGTCTACAGGATAGCAGAGAGCCATATAGTTCTAGCTGAAATAGTAAGATATGGCATATTTGATGTCTAAACATTCAGGATATCATTCTGCATATTAATCTACTAGTGGCTAGGCTGCTACATGCACCTAGGGAAGGTTATTGACCATGATATAAACTGCGAGGGATTTGGTCATAGCCTGAGTTCCCCGCCTAAAACACTCCTCCCCAAATGAGGTGATTGGTTCTCTGCTTTAAGGAGACACGCTGCTGAGTTCCTAGAAAAGAGGCTGTTATGCTTGGAGCAGTAAGATGAAGAGATCTCCCTTTTAACATCAGGAATCAACTTGGGAGACTGTACCCTTTTGTTCAGGAAACTTGATCTGCTTAAACCAAGGCTGACGGCAAGTATTCTACCTCTCTAAACTTCTTTCTGTTATCTCTCTGTTGTGCTATTGCTCTCTGTATTTATATATATATTGGCTACATCTTTTTCTGTAAATATTTTTATTGCATCATTTTGACCTTTTTAGTAATAAATCCTATTTTCTGAAAAGTGTTGAACGGTTTCTAAAGCTCTTTAATGCAAACTAAGAATCCCTGTCTCTGAAGAGCGCTACTGTGTGTTTTAAACTTCTGCATACATCTGTCTGTGGTGACATTGTGTATACAGACGCTTTTTCAAACATCATAGTTAGAGATGAGCGAATTATTCAAAAATTCGGTTCGGCTGATTCGCCGAATTCGCCGATTAAATTCGCTTCGTGCCGAATATATTCGCTGCGAACTTAACTTATAAAAAGGGTGTTTCTAGGCTTCAGAGAGCCTTTATATTAGTGAAGAACACTGTACCTTTAATTTAAATGCCCTTGGAGTCTGCTGGGGAAGAGAAATAATACTGTCAGTCAGTATGACATGCAGATGAGTGCCGTCGATCTTAGAATCACCGCACACTTCACTCATTTGGGCAGTCACGGGGCCAAAACCAGAGTGTGGAGCCACAGTGTGGCGGTGGAGGCAGCAGCAATGGGAGGCCATACAGCACCCTATGACAAAATGGAACCCACCAGCAGTGTGAGGAGACCTGAAAGTGGAACATGGCAGAGTGTGGCGATGGAGACAGCAGCAATGGGAGGCCGTACAGGGACCCATGACACACTCTGGACCTGGCAGCAGCATGAGGAGGCGGTACAGGGGCCCATGACAGATTACGGGCCTGGCAGCAGCATGAGGAGTCGGTACGGGGGCCCATGGCAGATTACGGGCCTGGCAGCAGCATGAGGAGGCGGTACAGGGGCCCATGGCAGAGTGGCGGAGCGTAAGCAGCTAAAATTGAAGGCCATACAGAGGCCTATGTTAAAAAGTCCCCCCAGCAGCAGCGTGGGGAGACGACTATCAAGAGTCCAATGGCAGAGTGGCGGAGCAGAAGCAGCTTCAATTGAAGGTCATACACAGGCCTAGGTTAAAAAGCGGAAGCCGTCAGCAGCGTGAGCAGACGACAGAGACACATGGCGCAGGGTGGCGGTGGATGCAGCAGTATTCGGAAGCCAAACACAGGCCTCGGTTAAAAAGCGGAAGCCGTCAGCAGCGTGAGCAGACGACAGAGGCACATGGCGCAGGGTGGCGGTGGAGGCAGCAGCAATGGAAGGCCATACAGCACCCTATCACAAAATGGAACCCACCAACAGTGTAAGGAGACCTGAAAGTGGCACATGGCGCAGGGTGGCGGTGGAGGCAGCAGTATTCGGAAGACATACACAGGACTAGTTTAAAAAGCGGAAGCCGTCAGCAGCGTGAGCAGACAACAGAGGCACATGGCGCAGGGTGGCGGTGGAGGCAGCAGTATTCGGAAGCCATACAGAGGCCTAGGTTTAAAACTGGAACCCAGCAGCGTGAGCAGACGACAAAGACGCACATGGCAGAGGATGGATCTGGCAGCAGTATGAGAAGGCGGTACAGGGGCCCGTGGCACAGTGTGGTGATGGGGGCTACAGCAACTGGATGCCAGAAAGTGGCCGATAGGGCTATATACTGCATGACTACATAGGTGGTTTTTATAGTACTTTATTTTGGCCTCCCTCTCAGCAGGTGTGAAAAAGGCCACCATTTTTGAACGGTAGCGAGGGTCCAACAAGGTGGACAGCCAAAAGTCATCCCTCTGTCTGATGGTTATTATTCGGCTGTCGCTACGCAAGCAACCGAGCATGCTATGGGCCATTTGTGCCAAGGAATGCGAGGGACTCCCTGCCTCCATCTCCACAGCATACTGCCACGGTGCGTCTGGGTCCTCTGTCTCCTCCTCCTCCTCTACCAGATGCTCCTGCTCCTCCACTCCTGTCCGCTGAGTGGAAAAACCACCCATTTCACTCAATAATTCCTGAGCACCAATGTCCTCCTCTACCTCCTCCTCTTCTTCCTGTCCTGCCCCCACAGGGGTCATGTGGCGTTGAGATCTGTGCGCCACGTCTACCGCACCCTGACCAGCCATTGTTAACAGCATTTGTTCCAGGACGTGCAACAGAGGAATGACGTCGTTCATCCCATAGTCCTGCCGACTCACGAATAGCGTGGCCTCCTCAAAGGGCCTGAGGAAGCGGCAGGTGTCACGCATGAGCTGCCAATGACTGACATCTAAGTTACACAGGGGAGTACCTTTATCCGCTTGTAACATCAGGAAATCGGTGATGGCCTTTCGCTGTTCGTAAAGGCGGTCTAACATATGTAGGGTTGAATTCCACCTTGTTGCAACGTCGCAGATCAGGCGATGCTGTGGAATTCCGTTCTGCCGCTGCAGCTCAAGGAGGGTGTGCTTTGCGGTGTAGGAATGGCTGAAATGCATGCAAAGTTTACGTGACATTTTAAGGATGTCTTGCAGTGGGATGGTGGATTTTAGGAACCGCTTGACAACCAGATTGAACACGTGAGCCATGCATGGCGCATGGCACAACCTTCCTTGACGCAGAGCAGACACCATGTTCTTTCCGTTGTCGGTCAACATGGTTCCGATTTTCAGTTTGCGCGGAGACAGCCATCTGTCGATTTCTCTGTTCATTACACTCAGAAGTTCCTCCCCTGTGTGACTACGTTCGCCAAGGCATACCAGGTGCAGCACAGCGTGACACCGTTGCGCCCTGCACATGTGATATGCCGGTCGGGTAATGGGACTTGGCACGGGGGTGGCGGCTAAGGACACGGCGGAAGAAGAGGTGGTAGAGGCGGACATCTTTGCTGGACCAAGGACGTGCAAACGTGGAGGCAAAAGCGGCGTGACCTGTCCAAGTTGCTGGTGCGGCTGTGCCGGCACCACGTTCACCCAGTGGGCCGTAAATGACATGTACTGTCCCTGACCGTAGTTACAGCTCCACACGTCGGCGCTGCCGTGCACTTTGGCAGAGACCGACATGCTCAAAGACTGGCCCACCATCTCTTCTACATGTGAATGCAGGGCTGGCACTGCCTTTTTGGCGAAGAAATGCCGGCTTGGCACTCTCCACCGTGGCTCGGCACAAGCCATCATTTCTCGGAAAGGTGCTGAGTCCACCACTTGGAAAGGGAGGGACTGCAGCACCAGCAACTTGGACAGGAGGACGTTCAGCTTCTGCACCGTCGGGTGCGTGCTCGCAAACTGTTGTCTCTTGGAAACGGATTCCAAGAAAGACTGCTGACGGAATCCGTGAAGAGGAGTAGCAGGAGAAGGAGCATCTAAACGAGCGGAAGATGCCAACGAGCGACAACTCCCCTCAGCAGAGATGTTGGAGCCTTGACTGGCTGATAGAGGGCGATTGACGTCGGGTGACGGAGCAAGTAACGGAGCGGGTGATGGAGCGGGGGCTGGGGCAGTCAGAACCCCGTATCTTTATCACGGTTTTCCCAGGCCACCGAATGGCGACGCTGCATATGCTGACGCAACGCTGTAGTCCCAACATTGGCCCCCTGGCCACGCTTGACTTTCTGGCCACATAGTCGACATACGGCTACGTTTACTTCCTCGGGCGGCGTGACGAAAAATTGCCACACCGCCGAGTAGGAAACTTTGCCCCCGCTACTCCTCACTGGCTGACTGCTACTTCCTCCGTGCACACCGGCACCACTACTGGCCGTGGTGGTAGGCTGCAGTGGAGCTGGTGCTCTACTCCGTGGCCGTTTGCCTCCACTGACACTGCTGCGACCCTGCTGCCTCCTGGGCAACCCACCGACTGTTTTGCTCGCTGCCAAGCTGGCACCCTCTTCTCCTGATGATGCGGAAGCAATAGCCTGATGACGACGAGGCTGCCAAGTGCGATCAGCCTCATCATCATCAATTAGGGTCTCCGCGTCACTACTAGCCCCCTCGGCTGCGTGTGGGTCAGGAGACAGACCTGTCTCTAGACCGGCTACCGAGCCACTCTCCTCGCCAGTACTTCTTTGCCTGGCTGCTGAAGAGGCGGATGTCTCCCCCCGTTCCTGACCGCCCTCTGTTAGCTCTTCCTCACTGTACAGTGGGGCTGAGCCCACAGCATGCGATACTTCGCTTGGTGAGGGAACAGCAAAGGACAGGGGCAGGTCGAGGACACGTGATTTCAGTGGGCTTGCTCCCGGGCCATGCCAACTAACGGTTGTGTCTGACGTACCCACCGACCGTTGGCTGTAGGTGTCAGAGGTGACCTGGGAAGAGGAAGACGACCGAGTCAACCAATCGATGACGGCAGGGTTGTCGGTGGAGACACGACCGCTGGATGACACCGGGAGCACTGGCCTCTGGCTGCGACTAGTGCTGCCTCGACCCCTTCCTCTGCTGCCACGTCTGCTCGCTCCTGAAACATTGCCTCCTCTGCCACTCCTCTGCGTGTTGTCTGACATACTCTTTAATTCAATAAGCACCCCAAAAATAAAACCGGATTTAACTCTTTGAACGTACAATAGTGGTTGTGAAGCAGAAAGTCAGTTTATTTAGCACAATCGGTCAATTGCAGCTTGCCGTTGGCTGGAAACTGTACGTTTATGTCACTGGAATGCACTAATCACCCAAAAAATATTACTGCCACCCGGCGTGTAAATGGATCTAACTCTTTGAACGTACAATAGTGGTTGTGAAGCAGAAAGTCAGTTTATTGTACACAATCGGTCAATTGCAGCTTGCCGTTGGCTGGAAACTGTACGTTTGTGTCACTGGAATGCACTAATCACCCAAAAAATATTACCGCCAGCCGGCGTGTAAATGGATTTAACTCTTTGAACGTACAATAGTGGTTGTGAAGCAGAAAGTCAGTTTATTTTGCACAATCGGCAAACTGCAGCACCAACTGTGCACGACAGCCACCCAAAAAAAAAGGGTGTATGTCACTTTAAATTTTCGATTCTTTGATAGCTGTGTCCCTGAGTAACGATTCTGTGTCCCTGAGTAACGATTCTGTGTCCCTGAGTAACGATTCTGTGTCCCTGAGTAACAATTCTGTGTCCCTAACTCTGTCCCTTAATACAGACAGGTCTGTCTCTCTTGAATGACCGGAGGCTAATGGAGAATTCTAAGATGGCCGCGATTTATAGCTCCACCATTACACAGTGCTGGCTGGCTGCTGATTGGCTAATGCGATCACATTTCATGATTCATGACTCATGAATGCATTATGGGTCAGCGCGCCTTGTCTGCGCGCCTTCCCAGAGATCCCCGCCCCATCTTCTCTGTCCATTTTCTCCTGTCGCCACACATGTCGCCGCCATTTTTGGGAAAATTCGATTCGTGCATCCGAAGTTTGCTAATCTTCGGATTCGTCGCGAATCGAATTTTTCCAAATCTTCGGAACGAATTCCACTTCGTCATGTTCGATTCGCTCATCTCTAATCATAGTGTTATTGCTAATATTAGCGAGTTTCCTCCTTTTCTCTACAAAAAAGCGGTGGTGGCAGTGTGAAGGGTTAATTGCGTAATTAACCTGACCCAGTAACAATAGCTCTCAGGCTGCAGGTACATAGATTGTGGTCCATTAGCTGGAAAATCTTTGTGCAGGGTGCAGCTGAGCATGGCATTGTTACGCACGTTGAAGCGCGGTTTTAGATTGGCTAGTCCTGCGGTCACGAGTTGGTGAGAAGGAAGGGCCGCGACCATCACACAAAGCTTCATACATAAATTCATGATGGCCCACTTTGACATTTACATTTTAAAGCAGTGTACATTGGAAGTTGCTAGTTGAATTATTTTGGGTGCGTTCCTATCCAGATATAAAGCTACTGCACACTGTATCTTGGTACAGTATTTTTTTTTTTTTTGGTTTCCAATGACATTATGTAGCTTCAACAAATCACTGCTCCCAAATTACTTTTGTACATCTGTGCGAAGTGTATAAAAGTAGATTTTTTTCTTCTAGAAAGACTTCATATCAAGACTTCAAAAACAAAATACAAAATCCAGGGCTAATATTACAGTGAACTTGACATTACCTAAAATGTTTTGAGAAGGTTCTTCCAATACCTCCAACTGAGACATGCCATACAGTCCCATACGCAAACACATACATTGCAACTCCAAAAGTCTTCTGTTGTTTCTTTGCTGAGCAGTGGCAACTCTAAAAAAAAGACTCATATCCCAACTTTATTCTGTCCTTCGTGCCAAATTCCAAACATTTCTGACTAGACCCACCAAAGAACAGTGGTCTAGAGACTTAGGCCCTGTTTCAGAAGACCAGTGGGAGACGGCACTTTCTGTACTTCCCCAAGTCTGCTTGTCCCCTACCTACAAATTAACACAATTTGTTCATCCTACATAGGACAAAGCATACTTTTAAACATCTATTCACCTGACAGAATAGAGATGACCCCCTCTGCCCTAAATGCAATGGAGGTCCAGCTAATCTCATCCATATGCTGTGTAGATGCCCCAAGCTCCATAGATATTGGAGAGGTGTCCTATCTATGATAAATTGCATTTTGAACACCACTTTAGCAGAGGATCCTGAGATTAGCTTGTTAAATATGGTGGAGGAGACTACACTGCCAGCAAAAAACATATGTATCCCTATTAGTAGGACATTAGTCCACGTCCATATACTAACAGCTCAAAAATGGCTCATTGACCAACCCTGAGGAATAAAAACACAAATTAACCATACCTTGACACAGGAAAAGTTGGTTAATCAACACCACAACTGCCAAGTCAAATTCGAAAAATTTGGAATATGTGGTTGGCCAACCCTGGGGTTAGCCCTGATTTCTCTTATCTTACACGGATTATTAACTTAGAGGGGAATTTACTGTCATGTTCTCAATTAGATAATTATTTATTTATTGGGGGTTCCTGAGGGCTGGCGTACTGGTGACTGTATAGTGGTGACACACCATACACAGAAGGACACTTTGGGTTTACTTGTTCGGTTTTTTTTTTATTGTGTTTATTGTTTACTTACAGGATGCCTTTGTTGATGAAAATCATATGTACATGATAGTGATTACATATTCAATACTATGGGGTTGATTTACTAAAACTGGCACACTCAGAATCTGGTGCAGCTGTGCATTGTAGCCAATCAGCTTCTAACTTCAACTTGTTCATTCATTCTTTAGCATTAAAATCTGGAAGCTGATTGGTTTCTATTCAGAGTTGCACCAGATTTTGCACTCTCCAGTTTTAGTAAATAAACTCCTATGCATTCTACAAACTGCTACTTAACGTCTATGCAACAATGCCGTGACTGGTTCTTTAACCAGTTGTACTATGTTGAGATCTAAAGTTCTAAATCAATAAAAAGTATCTGATTTTAAACAAAATTGTTTTGAGGGAACAACAGTACTAAAGTGCTGGCACCTTATAGTGCCTTTAAGTCTGATCCCTGTTTTCCTGCAGAACCACCTTGGATCCTATGCCCAGACTTTACATTGGTTTCTCCACAAGCTCAGATTAAACCTACAGTACAAACAAATGGCAGCTGCCCTGATCTATAACTGGCCTAAGATTAAATCTTGCCCTTCATCACTCACCCCCCCCCCTTCCCTTATTCTCCTTCTTTCTTCCCACACCTCCTGCTTACTTCTATTTTTGCTGTGGCTCCTGGATTGGTGACTTGGGGGAAGGTTGATATCCTTTCTATTGTCTCCGGATCATACTGTGATTTTGTGCATATGTAATCCTTGTACTCTTCTGCCTTGAATATCTCTTGCCAATGTGCCTTTCTTTTGTAATACCCATCAAGCACTCTGTATGGATTGTTTGTTCATTGGTTGTTGTTCACTGTTAGTCACATTATTGTACTGCATTTGTACTGTATTTGCATATTAGTAAACTCTCTCTGTTAAAAAACCTTGCCCACCCCTGGCACTTAGGTCTGCTCCCTGTAATTCAGTTGTCAATTGTCAGAACTTTGGTGAGGAAGGGGGGCTTAATCTAAACTTGGGCAAAAGTTTAGGCCCCTTCAGCTTGCACCTAGGATCTAAGTGGGCTCCACCACAATTGATTTGAAGGTAAACATTTGTGTTCATTACGTCTTAACTTGAGCCTACGTAGGGCAGCACAGTGGCTAAATGGTTAGCACTTCCGCCTGGCAATACTAGAGTCGTTGGTTCGAATCCCAACCACGGCACCACCTGCCTGGAGTTTGCATGTTCTCCCTGTGCCTGCGTGGGTTTCCTCCCACACTCCAAAGACATGTTGGTAGGTTAATTAGATCCTGTCTAAATGAGCCCTAGTATGTGTATGTATGAATGTAAGTTAGGGACCTTAGATTGTACACCCCTTGAGGGTTAGGGACTGATGTGAATGCACAATATATATATAAAGCGCTGCGTAAATTGACGGCGCTATATAAGTATCTGTAATAAATAAATAAATAAATAATACATGTTTTCTTTTTAACCCCGCCTTACCTGTTATTATGATTTGTCTTCAGTTCACTTATACACCTGTCCAGCAGATCCAGCATTGTCCTCCTGTGATTTATTGTTAAGGTGTTATAGCCCAGCTCCTTTGTCCCCATCTTGGGGCTCCTCAGTTATTGGGAGCTGGCTATCTCTTTTAGGGTGTTGGGGTTGAGTTGATGTGCAGAGATCTAAAGTTATTAGAATGTTTTAGGTCAGGTAAGGTTCACTTTAACGCTGGGAACCCTTGATACTGAAGACAATCTAAAATACTATGATTTTAAGAGATCTTGAACACAACTCTTTGTTTGACTTTGTAATACTAAGCCAAAGGAAGTTTCCCTGTTGATTCTGTGGCATATTTCACATATGATATAAGTAATACCATCAAAACCTTATCTGTAAGTAAGTAACTTACTGAACTGCAGAATGTGATATTGGGAACAGTTTCTGAACTGGAGAGATAAAACAAACTGTGTTCCAGAAAATAAGTATGGATAACTTGGTGCATTCATGCCAAGGAGAACAAATTACAAGCCAATAGTACAGCAAGATATAGAGTCAAAACATCAACTATTCTCTTAAGATGAGTAAGTGAGAAACCAAATATTAAACTCACAGTGAGCAGTTATTGCATCTTATAATTAAAGGAGTTGTAATTGAATGGCCATGAGTAAGATAATATTTTGAGAAAATAGCACAGAGAACACCTGGGTATTTAACCTGCTGTGATTTTTAATATCACCTAGCTTCTATCAGATCAGACAGTCATATGCAACTTTAAAGGGGTCATTCAACTCAAAAGTTATATTTCAGTGTATTTCCAAATATTAATTAACTGTGTCATTAATCAGATTCTTTACATCTTGAGGACTCAATAGGAGAGATCTTTACACTGTTGTTCCTGGCTTTGAATCCTCCCAGCATAAACCCTGACTCCTTCTTCTTTATAATCCGTTATATTAAAAATGAGATCCAACAGAGATATTGTAGGGGGTCGCAGGAAGTGTCTTGGATCTGGAAACCTAAGTACAGAACTCTTGCTGTCTGAGTTTCACACACGTTGGTAGATATTGTAACCTGTTAGCATCCACCAAACAAAAGCATAATTTCCTTGACAATAAGATACAAAAACAGTCAGCTCATCAATTTTTCCTTTCCCTGCTTTCCATCTTTCAATTTTGTTGTATTTAGTATACACATGAGAGCTGTTCAACTCTCTTGGAGGGTCTGCATTTTCATGTATCACAGTATTTTCAACATGGGGAAAACGCTAAGTAAGCTCTGCTTATACCTTAATTATTGCCATATATGTTCTAGTGTTGGAATTGTTACAGATTTGAGTAGGACCACACATCTAGGGACACATCTTATGTATGTCTTCCACATATGTTTGCATGCATTGAACAACTAAGATCTCTGTTTTTGTCATAATGCTGGAAGCATTATGGACTATTTTGCTGACTAGCAGGGATAAGTGCTGAGGAACTTTATTGATTTATTAGAGGTATTTATATAGTGCCGACAATTTAAGCAGCCCTTTAAATATATGTATTATACATTAACATCGGTCCCTACCCTCAAGGAGCTTTCAATCTAATATCCCTAACTCACATACATACACATACTAGGGATGATTTAGAGAGGAGCCAATTGCCTACTAGCCTGTCTTTGGAGTGTTCTTGTTTAATTTCTTCTGTATTATCATGTTGAAAGAACAGCATTTATGTATAGATTCTATTTCACCAAATAACCGGTTAGCCTGAAAAATCATACGTTTATTAAGCGCTAGCAAAATTCCACATTAATGAAGATGGAAGCTCTGTCTCAAAAGTAGATAGCAGCCTACATTTGGCTTGTGGGTAAATTTGTTAGAACATGAAGACAAAAATGACCTTTTAATTGTTACCTCAGGTCCAAGTATATTTCTTAGAACTTTTAATCTGGCAATAGTGGTACACTGATATGAAGCAAGCTGGCCACAGTGTTCACATTTGCCCAACTATGCTGAGATATCATTATAAGCAAGATACTGAAGTCTGTTCAACAGGGTGCAGAGGGATATGTAGTTTGAGCGGGTTTATTGCATCCTAAGGCAGTACCCCAAGAGCATACCTTCCCTGATGGCAGCAGTTTGTTTTAAGTTTGAGAACACATCAAAACAACATGGTATAAAGAACACCTACAATTAAAAAAAAAGGTATCACTAATTTTTTGATAGCATCTCCTTGCTGGTTTAACTTATTATTATGTCATGAAACTTTCAACTTATTATCATGTCATGAAACATGTTCTGTGCCTTAAGTTACAGTTTAAAAGAGACGTTTTGGATTAGCAACAAATAAATTCTACTCACCTAAGCGGATGCAGCATTTATCCCAGCTGCATCTGTTCTCTTCCGCTTCTGAGAACTGCTGATTGCTCGGTCCTCAGTATTCACTGAGGGGAACACTAAACACTTCTTACTTTGAATAAATTAGGCTGTTAAGGAAAGATGAAACTGACTAATTAAGGAACTTTCAGCACCAGATAACTCACACCAGTGCAAGATAACATGCTTATGTTCTCTGTTGTTGTCTTTACAGGTACAGACTCTGAATTTTTTGACATGGATGCATCTAATGTTTCAAGTTTGTCATCCAGTGTGGTATGGCCCACATGCACTACTACAATTTCTGGCTTCCACACAGTGAAAGCATCAACAGTAAATGACAGAACATCAGGACAGGCTGTACTTATTAAAGGTGTTGGTGTACCTGTATACCACATTACCCAACAAGAAAGCCAGAATTTACCATTGCAGCTGACATCCACAGGCACAAGCTTTGCCATTGACAATGGAAGTTTGTCTCTTGTGTTAGCACCACAGCCTCCAACCATTCTTCAAAAATCTCCCACACAGACTCTCACCCTAAACATTGTGAATCCCTTAACAGTATTGTCTCAAAACGTCTCTTCTACCATCCTTGGCAGTAGCCCAGCTAAAGCAAAAAACATTGGGAAACACATATGTGCCCATTGTGGCCGAGACTGCCTAAAGCCAAGTGTTTTAGAGAAACATATTCGTTCACATACGGGAGAAAGACCTTTCCCTTGCACCATTTGTGGCATATCATTTAAAACCCAGAGCAATCTTTACAAACATCGAAGGACACAGACTCATGTCAATAATGTCAAGCAGAGCTTTGATTCTGACTGTGCTGGATGTCAGGAAGACCAAAATACAGGACAAGCTGGAGAAAGACACTGCTTGGATATCAGTAAGGCAATTAGTGATATTTGCATAGACAAAGACCAGTGCGATGATATTAATAGTTTTGACAGTAGAACCCTTGCCCGTGAAAATACCAGTTTACCATTTTTAGTGAACAAAGACATTTTATCACCTGTCAAAAACCACGAACAGGTAGTTGGTGAACCCGTTTGTGCATCACCAACAAAAGACTCAACATCTGTACTGAATCAAAGAAGATCCCTGAAGGATCAAAGATCTACAACAACAAATAGACATTCTCAATTACAAAAGCAGAATGAAACTTGTATTGATAAGCTGTTAGACTCTTCATCTCAGAGGAAGCTAAAAAAATGTGAAAGCACAGACTCTGGTTATTTGTCCCACTCAGACAGTGCAGATTTGCAAATGTTCTCTAGCAGTCCCCTGCACAGCCTTAGTGAGTGTAGCTTTGAGTCCGAACCCATACTCAATACTACTCTGGACTGTGAAGATAAAACAACATCATCCAAGAAAAACCTAGAAGAACATATATCTATGTTGATCTCCCAAAATAAGGCTGTGGTTGATAATACGCACCTAGACAATGTTCGGCCTAGAAAAACTGCTTTGTCAAAGCAAGGCAGCATTGATCTCCCGATGCCATATACCTTCAAGGACTCTTTCCATTTTGACATCAAATCCCTAGATGTAAACAGAAAGAAAGTTTCACTTTGTTCAGTCAGCTCTAAGATGACCCCATCAGAAAAGAATAAGCCTATGTTTTTCCATTCTGTGCCTACTCAAATATCTTCATCTATTGACAATGTAATTCTGGCACGTAGTAACTCTTTACCATTTGTGGAAAATGGCAGAGCTCAAGACAGATTTCCTGTACGTAATGCTAAAGCACACATCCAAGGAAAACAGCCTTTAAATGTCACCTTTGCCAATTTACTACTTTCTAATACAGCTACAGCTTGTACTGTGGACTTTTCAAGCAGTCACCCTCGAGGTCTTGTGAGGCAGGCTGCTGTAGATGAGGTGCAAACAAGCAATGTCTCTGAAAGTCATAATTCTGAAGAAAAAAAGGAAGTGAAAAAGCTTGAAGGGGATCAACTCACCCCAAAATCTAAAGCAGCCAATAGAAAAGCAGGCCAGAAAAAAGTAAATATGTTTTCCCATGAAAAGTGGCAGATGTATGGGGATGAAACATTCAAAAAGTTTTACCAAAAAATAAAGAAGACTGAGGATACCAAAAAGGCAATACAAGAAGTTCAAGACTCAAAATGCGAAGTCAGAAGTGAAACTATTATGCAAACTGCGATGGCCAAGCCAGTAGAAAGCCTTTCATCACCACCTTTGGTTATACCACCAAGTTCAAATTCAACCCTTACATCTACCTCTTCTAAGAAATGTTTGTTCAAGACAATATCTGTTATCAGTAAGGCAAGAGAAGCAACCTTACCCTTGGAGAATATCCAGAAGGTTTTGGATGTGAGCCAGGAAAGCAAAACTATTTTAAGGTCAGGGAGTGGAAATGACGCCCCCATTGATGGCAAAGGGTATAAACTGAAAAGCCACAATCCTGATCATGCCTTTGATGTACAAGCTGACTGTCCACAATTTCATCTGCTAGGTCAGGCAAATCAACCTGTTGTCAATTCTGACAATATAAGCAGTATGGTATCTGAAAAGCTATCCGTTATTTCGAATATACATAAAAACATCTCTGAAAATTTTATCGGAAGTTTAGGAAATCATGAGCAGTCACCTTCAGAAAGAAAAAAAATTAAGGTTGCAAAGAAGAAAGGTGAATCTCTTGAAAATACTTTGGAACATTCCATGAGTAATGAAAGTGGTCAGGTCAAATGTTTTCCTGAAAGTAAGACTTTTAAGGAGTTACCGTTAAGTAATGATGCTGACCAGAGTTTGAATTCCAGAAGAGACACTGATATCTCTGCAAGAAAGTCCTTAGACAGAGTTAACAGGTGTGATCCAAAACCTTATTGCATTTTTAATGACAGATCCCTTCCAACTCTCAGTAAAGATTTTGATAATGGAACAGAATCATTCTCAATACATTCTTCACCATCATCTGCTCAATTAACATCAACACAAAATGAACTTTCATTTTCCCCAAGGTATCTTATAAAATTTCATTATATTGGTCCTTCTGTTGAAGCATCTAGTGGCTTGCAAACAGATCAAGATCAGATTTGTGGAGAAACAGATTTATTTAGTCTTTCCAAATGCTCAGACTTAAAATCATCATACCAAGTCAACACAGGTAATCAAGGGAAGCTGATACAAAAACATGATTCTGTAATTGTCCCCTTTAGCAAAATAAATTTAAACACAGATTGTGTATCCACTGATGCTGCTACAATATCCATCCAGGTAACTGAAAATGTCATTCTAAATTCTAAAGGAAGGACAGAGCAAAAAATTAATTTAGATGACACACATCTGACCGCAGAAAACAAAATTCAAGAACTTGGAATTTTAACTGAATTGGAAAATTCTGCTTATAAAGAATGTATTGCTTCCAATCTCAATTGCAAAGACAGTGTCACGCAAGAGAACACAGAAAGCAATGCTATAATATATAAAGGTTCGATACCTGAAACAACATCACAAACACCTTCTGAGCAATTTGATAATGTTAGGCATGAGTACAAAATGGTCAAAACAATAGCGAAGTCCTCTCAGGATACAAGGCTGGAGAGTACCAATAATCTTCAAGCTGGACTTGCCTACAGTACCCCCGTTAAGTCTATATTACCTCAAGAGCAGAAAAGCTCTCCATATAACCCAGCACATCTATGTTGGAACTCAGGGATCTGTAACGTGAGAGTCACCAAGGTCACCTTCTCAACCTTAAACACTGAACCTAAGTCGACTTGGTGTTGGTTGGACAAATGTCTTCCCTTTCCAATAGAACAAAAGGAGAAGTCATTTTCAGTTTATGCTTCTCTGAATTATAATTCCATAAAGGACAGGAATCCAGTTCAGGCTCCAAATCCTCATTCTAGAAGTGTTGACAAGTGCCAGGCATCATCTGCTGAGCAACTTCTGACAACCTCCATTCTTTGGAAGTCACTAAAACAAAAGGTATTTATTTTATTAAGCCCTCAATACATTTTTTATCCTCATTTGAAAACACAACTGATAAAAGTGAATTTGAGTAGTGAAATAATTATACAGCTTCTTGATTTATATCAGCTACTTAAAACACAGTCAAGGCTTTATTATATAAGTCAAATTACTGCCTTGCTACTTCTTAAGAGATGTCCTCAGAACACTAAAATATAGAAGCATTAAGTACCCAAATTCTTATGTATTATTAAAATTACCCAACTTATACTTGCAAACACAGAGTAAACAACAGAAGCAGTAATTGTGCTAACAATATCTCACTTTTTGGGCTATCCTTGGAGGAAAGATCATAGATCTAGCTGTCTTATTTTTATATCAATTTAACAGCTATACCCTTGCTTCTGCCTCTTACCTCTGATGCATTTTGAAGCACTGCCTCCCCATCAAATCATAAGACTTCATCATTCACTCATTGGGAGCTTCTGTTTGCTGTTTTAGTGCTGCATTGTTCACCTGAAGCCTCTGCAAGCACAAGAATAACGGGCTTCATTTATCAAACTGTCTGAAATAAAAATTGTCTTTTCATGTTAAAGTCTAAATATTATTGCTGATTACAGTTTGACTAATTTATCCCGGTCATAACCAGCCTGCACTGACCATGGCAACCAACTAGATTTTTTTCTTTAATTTTTCCAGTATACGTATATGGAAGGAAGAGTCTGTTTTTAAGGGATCCATAGACTTTTTAGACCATTGTGCCCCTCACTTTGATAAATAAAGCTTTGTGGGATATTACAGGCAGTTATTATCTTACATTCTGAGGCAGTATATACATACAAGCAAAAGGTATCTCTTCTGCCTAGATGAAGTTGTTTCACGTATGGCTTGAACAATAGCGTCTTAAATATTGGTTCAACCTACAGAATTATTACTTTCACTATGTGTGGCTGGGAAATTTTAAAGATTTTTTACTTTAGTATATCAGGAATATTGGAAACCTAACAGGAAACTCATGAAATATCAGTCAAGGTGACTAAAATATCATATAATATAATATGATATTAGTGTTAATGAATCCTACCTAAACTAATAGCAACAGTTTAAAAATTAGGATCTTGAAAAGATTCTAATTTGAGCATACAAGTTTTCAGTTCCATTTCTTTATCAATGTTTCAACATATTTCTCTTGTGTCTCCTAATGTCAGGTGTCAATAACCATGAGTTGCAAGATAATATAATCCTTTGGGGTTCCCCTTGAATCGTTTTTAAATCCAATTATACATGCTTTTCAGTTGAGTTTAAACAATACCCACTCAACTGTTTCTGGTACCTTGTCAAGATAAAAATATGATCTTGTCAAGGTAAATGTGTAATTTCTTCAGATCAGCTAACTAGACCAGCTAATGGTTAAATAGCAGCTAAATAGCAGCTAACAGTTCTTCTTCTACTGGAAAAGATCAAAATAAAGTGAGGGAAAATGATTAACCCTTTTACTGTATGTAGCTGTGTTGCAAGCCCAGAAATGGTACTTAACTTGAATACTACTCTGTATGTACCCCTTCAATACCAGGTACATTTTCAGTTTTCAGTACTATAAATAGTTGAAAAAGGGTTTTAAAATTATTTTGCAATCATATTAGCTAAAGTGACACTAAAGTCGGGTTTAAAAGAAAAAACTATTTAACATTGTATTCTTAACTCCACAAAGTACTTTCTATTGCTCTCAACCTCCTTCAAATCTCCAAATTCTTTTTTTTTTGCTGCTGTAATTTATTTTTCTGTTAGGAGGTTGCTATGTTTGTTCTCCATGGTCCCACTGTAAGTAGGAATGTAGCCTCACTTGCTAGCTCATGAGACGCCTGTGGGATTTGTAGTGTGTATAGAGCAGTGACCACAACTAACATGTATTGTTTGTTTCAAACAAAAGGAAGTGGGGAGGAAAGGAGAGGTTTGGTAACTTGTGGAAGCAAATACAAGGAGACAGAAAAATACAGTAGGAAATTATTTTATGGAAAAAAGATTACATGGCCATTAAAGTGGTTGTAAAACCTTACATATACCCAGTGAAGTGACTGGCCTCAGGTGAAACACAGAGATTAAACAAATCCTGCTACAAAAGTTGAATCTATCTATCTGCAGTCTTCTCTTCTCTACATCTGTTCAAAGTGCTGAATTTATAAAGTTTGTTTGAGTTGTCAGAAAAAAGTGGACATAGAGCTGAAATGACAAACTGCCGAGCTTAGTGAGGAGAGCTCTGAGAGCTGATTGGAGGGAAGAGTCACCTCTCTCCACACAGCACCCAGGAACAGAGCTGAGGCTATCAATCTGCTGGAGGTCCCTTGCCTGTCACCATTTTTCTCTGGGTGTCAGAAAAACTTCTCAGACATGATCCATGCTGATAGCAGAGGAACAAAGCTGCAGACAGAAATGACACTTAATACTCTGGATTGAGACAAGTACACACTATATAGGGATATGCTTTGTATGTATTTCATGTCTGAGGTTTACAATCTCTTTAGGTAGTAGCTGTGTATGGATGATTTTTGAAGAATGAGGATATGTAGTGCAATTAAAAAACAGCTGATACCCACCTCCCTTCCTGTGATCCTTTCCTTCAATCCTTCCTCTACTTCTTACCTTTCCTCCATCATGAGAGGAAGTGGTGAGCTCTCAAATAGAAACATGGCCAGTGTTTACATTTGTAATCAATGTGATTATCTATCACAGAGATTACAAGTCACAGAGCCATTTTGATTGGCTCTGTGTATTTTGCATGTCATCTGTGTGTGTTTTTTACAGCACCGTTTATAAAAGTCACTCCAGAAAATTGAGTCAACCTACCTGCCATTTTTCTACAATACAGCAATACTAAGGTTACACTACATAAGCAGTCATTACCTTCAGTAAAAACTACATGTCAAAACAATCAATAGCTCCCGAAAGCTAAATAGTTAATATTTGATGTAACTCTTCGCTCTGTTCCCCCCCAGGCTACCCCATTGATCAGTTAGACTTCCTTCACATTAAAGAACCACAAGGGAGGCTTCTGAGATAGTGCCAATCTAGAATATTACAGGAAAAGTTGAGCTGTGCACATAACTTCTAATGCCTCTCTAGAGCAATCGATGGCTTTGACATATGGATCTCATCGAAGGTGACTTCTGCTTATGCATTTTTTGCTCAGTTTTAATTGCCCAGATTTATGACAGGTCTTTAATTTACTATCATGGCAGAACAACAACAGGGGGTTGCAGAGTTAGGTTTGATGCACTCAAATGTTGTTCAGCATCTCAGTACCTCACTGTGACAATAAAAATTCCGTATAGAGGCCATAGGCCGTGTGTCTTTTTCCTGTGCAACATATATTACCATAGCAGTATTAGGATGTGACGTGATGGAGAAGGTGGTGTGACATGCTTATCTGTTAATCAGCACTTCAGAAAATCAAGTGATATTAAACTCTTCTACAGCCTCAGCTCCCTACAGCTACCTTGGTAACATACATACTGTATATGGAGAGAACGATTCTGATAGTACAGGGACAAATCTTAAAGCTGGTAGATATAAAAGATGCAAACGACTGCTGCTGTGTATTATTGATAAATCATTACGTGTAGAGCTGCACTGATACCGGTATTGGTGCCAATACTAAGCATTTGCACAAGTACTCGCAAATGCTCTGATACCTGAAATCGATACATTTGTGGTGCAAGTTTAGCCAATATAAATGCTTAGTATCGGCACCAATTCATTTTGGATGGGCTCAAGTTGCACAGCAAAGGTATCGGTATCGGCGAGTACTTGAGCACAAGTATCGGTACTCGTACTCGCCAATTTAAAAAATGGTATAGGTGGAACCCTAACTACATGTTTTATAATTGAATTTGGCTGTTGTACAGCAACACCCAGAGAGGGAGAGGAAGGGGCAGGACTAGGAGCCTGTTTAGGTGTGCTATGTGTAAATGTGTTGTCATGAAACAAGCTCACAGGTTGATAAAGCAGAGTGAGCAGACGGTTGACCTTATCAGTCTGGCAGCTGCTTCTTCAGGCTGGAGGCAGGAAGATGGGACCACTCTACTCCTAAGCTATAACAAAGAAAGGCGCTTTCCTTGGCTGCACAGTTGCAGAGCTGTGTAAGTCTTAGCACTGAATGTATAGGAATGCAAATTCTTTGGAAAGCGACTTTATATGTATTTTTTATTTTTATAGGTTTGCCTATAGTTCAGCTTTAAGTCCCCAGTCACACTAGGTGTGACTTGGCATGTGATTTGCATGCCATACGACTTCCAAATCGCATGGCAAGTTGCACCCTATTGTCCGCAATTACAGCAGTAATATCGGTGCGGTCCTGACTTGGTCCGAACCATATCGATTTCTAAAGTAGTGCATGCACTACTTTTGGTGCAATTTGCATAGACATCTGTTACAGATGTCTTGAAAATCACATCTCAAATCGGTATGTCATCCGACTTTGAAATCGTACGACTTCACACGATTTCAAAGTCGGGATCGGTGTGACCCGGGGGCAATGGTACAGGAAGAGAGGTGAGCATTATTACATGAAGTAGTGATATTAAAACTCAACTCCGTACCTTAATATATCTTGTTATACATCCTTACAGGACTATTCAGATGGAATAAAACAACTGGAAGCAAACAAGTTCCAACAATCAGCCAAGAGATCAAGCAGGATTGGAGCGCGTAAAAAATCAAGGCACATGAAGAGGTACACCCCCAGCTGCTTAAATGCATTTTCAGCTTCTTCACTTATAACCAGTACTTAAAGCAGTAGTAAAGACTGAAGAAAAAATAAATCTTCCCCTCTGCAAGTTAATGGCATAATGTGCTAGTATGCATCACATACTAGCACATTATGAAATACATACCTTAATATGAAGACCTCCAGGGGCGCACTGTCACTGCTGACAGGGTTTCCATCTTTACCCGGTCTTTCTTCTGGGTTTGCAGGCTCCGGCTCTTTGAATGGCCGAACTGCAATGACGTAACTCCCTCGCATGCGCACAGGAGCCACATTCGTGGCAAAACGCTCTGAATGGACAACATACATAGTATGCCGTCCATTCAGTGCGCATGTGCAGGCGACAGCACTGGCTGAAGAAATAGTGAATATCTCCTAAACATTGCACATTTTCCTTGTACCTACAAGTAAGCTTTATTAGGTTACCTGTAGGTACAAATCACCAAGCGGTGTTTAAGTAGTTGTGAACATACAATGTTATAGACCCTTACTACTACAGTTAAAGTATAACTATGCAGGCATCATATCTGCTTTTGCTTAGTGTCAGAAATGATCATTCTTAACATCTTCACAAGGTTAAAAAGTTCTGTCATGTGACCATGCATCTCCTGATACGGAGGAGCGGGGTTACAGGACACTCTGCAGACACAAAGCATACCTGTATTCTCTATCCTGTTCAGCCTGAGGCAAGATGCAAATATGCTTGAACAGGGACTTTGTTCAAGAGACAGGCTGTGATTGGTCGGGGGTGTGGTGGGTGAACAAACTATCCGATACAGGCCTATCCGATACAGGCATGCTGTGCGTCTGCACAGTGTCCGTTATCTCTGAAATGCCAGCCAAAGGATGAAAACAGATCATCTTCTGTGCTTTGTGTGATCATTTTAGAACAAGAAAGAAAGCCGACTGACAGGTTCATCCAAGTATTTCAGATGGAAGAAGTACATGAAAATGATAGAGTCTATGATTTATAAAATACACATATGTGAACACACACACTTTGAAAAAAATAAATATTTAGGGTAACATGCACTTTAAAGGAAATTTGTAGTCACAGCATACAAATTAATTCATTTTATAACATCAGCATTGTAATAACAATACAAATGATAGTTATTTATGACAATACAATACGTTTATTTGTAAAATCTCTTTACATGTTGTGACTGCTGCCTACCTGTTGGCCATATCTGTCATCAACTGCCTGGATTCCATGCATGCTCTGCAGTTCTTATCTCTCTAAGGATTGCATATCCTATGGTACTTTGCTACCTGCATGCTGTGATTCCTGTACTAACTCCATCTCCTGAAACACCTCCTCTCCGCATCTCTGTACATTGGAAGGCAGGCTCTGTGAATTCCGTGACTCCGCAGTGTAAACTCACAATGCTTAGTAAAAATGTGTCACAGGTTTCAAGGAAGTAAATGTGTGGGGATTTTCACAAAGTATGTTTACAAACTTCAGGATCATTCACATTAATAGGAGTAGGCTAGAAATAACTAACACACAACGTGGAACTGAATATATCATTTTAAATTTTGACCATCCTAAGCTAGTACATTGGGGATTAATAGTAAACATTACTGCCGCTGTAATCATATCACAAAGATCACATTTGAACATCTCTATGCTAACCAAAGTGGATGATACTTGAGATAGAAGCAGTCCCAGCATGGGGCAATTAGCCAAGTCCTGCTTCAAAAGGTGTAAGCAAAATATTCTGTTTCCATGTGAGAAGCTGCTTTACAAAAACTGTTTTTATGTTATTACCTTTCCTGAAGTCCGAAGTCTCTTCCTAAGTGGTATATTGCATGGCGTATCCAAAGAACAGTGCTGGTAACATGAGGACTGTATACAGTACATTTTAGTCCAGCATGTAGTTTGCTGACTAGTGTAGGCTATAATGATGAGTGACTTGGTGCAGGGTGATGGTTACTCTGGTATTGAAGGGGTGTTGTGCTTGTCCCCTTCACTAGCAGCCGGTTCCCCACATTTGGGAATCACACCTGTGGTACAGAGTGCCTAGGAACCAAGCCTGGGAAGTCATGGATGGTGTAAAGGGGCCCCTGGAAGTGAGAGAGAGAGAGAGAAGCAAGCATGTAGTTACAGAGTGAGGTTTATTTCCTGTATCCATTCATAACTGAGGACATGTCATTGGGAGTGATGTGACAGGAATTGCTGGGTTGGTGGATGGTGGTGCAGGCTCTGCAGCTCGGGTTTCTAAATGCTGTACATCTGGGAAGTGGAGTTCTCTAACTGTGGTAGTGTCTGGAGTGCTTAGTGTTAACAGTACAGGCATTTATCCACAGGTTGCTAGAGGGTTAACTGTGCTCATTGTAGCTTGCTTCTAGGTCTGCAGTTATGCCTTTATGCATGATTTTTGCATGGTAGCAAATTCTTGTCTAGAGCCTAGTCAATTAGCATGTGTAGTTCCGGTGTCCCCCACCAGGGCGTCCACAAGTTTACAACTAATAATGAAGATCTGCCAGCACAGTAGAGATAGGTTTAATTATGGTAAACATAACTCTATAACCCCCTACTTAACATTACTTAGAAAGGTAAAACAAGGTAGGATTTAAAAGCAAGTCAGGAGCAATTTATGTTCTGTGAATGGGAACGTGTAACAAATGTAAAGTAGATGTTATCCCAATTTTGCTACAAAAATGGAAATATATTTTAAAGTCAACATTTCAACAAGTTAATAGTACGGAACATTAATGTATTTATATGAGGTGATCATATCTCCTTTACAGAGGGATAACTTTGGCTAATTGTAACCTTTTGTTCATCATCTTCCCCTATCTGCAATAAATTGAATGGAAAATCACTTGTGCCCAAAACACTGCCAAATGCACATTTGGATATGTTATGGAAGCAATTATAAAAATGTTTTGGTGAAAAGCAAAGGGGGGACTTCCTTGCCAAAGTCCTTAGTCAAGCCAAGGCAGCTTGGCCTGTGGGTACTCATCATGCCTGTCTGTTGCTGGCAGTGAGATCAGTGCGGTAATATCACACACGGATGTTTGTGCTTCCTGTGCCTCATGTAATGTCTGAGACAGGAAATTATCTAAAGGTGAAGCATAAAGCTCACACAAATTGGTTCCTTATCTGATTGTCTTCCTCAGCGGATTGTGATTTATTTCAATGGCTCATCACTGTCTTTTTCTAATGTAATTCCCGATCACAGTGATGATGTGTAAAATATGACCCTAGGCAGTAGCGATCTCTGATCAGTGTGTAATGTCTGTTTGATGATTATGTAATGCAGGAATAAAGACAGCTATCGAGAACATCCCCATAGCAAAGTTTCACACCGCACAACGCACAGAGGCTTGCGCCAAAACCAGCGGAAAAAGAAGACCTGTCCTACTTCAAGTCTTGAGTCAGGTACTGGCTTATGTATATGAATAATTTATACAGCACTGACAAATTCTGAAGCACTGTATGGAAAACCACATACCTTAAAGTGTTACTAAGCCCACAACAGTAAAATCAGTCTGTATATGCAGTAAAGCATGCTTGTTATACTCACTGTGGAACCTAAGGGGTTAATCCTCTGCATTGTGTAATAAGGATGTTTGATCCTGACTTTTCAGCTCCTCCTCTTGTTCAAATGTCCACGTTTTATCTCCTGATAAGACTGACTGAACCGTAGCCATTCTGCACATGCTCATTTTAATGTGTATTGCTAGAGAGGTTGTTTTTTTTCTCTTGGGAGAGTGCATGTGATCAGCACAGGGCCAATCAGCACTGTCCAGACAGAGGTCAGGGGTTTTACATCCTCCTAGAGCAGAAAGAAAACTCCTCCTACAAGCTTTAACCAGTGCTCTGCTGAACACTGATAGAAGTCACAAGACTGCTATAACTGCTGATGAGAAAAGGTATTTAGCAGTTTATATTTACTAAAATAATTGCATTTCCATGTTCTGTGTACTGTGGGAGACCGGATATAGTGAATGTAGGGTCCTGGGTTTAGTAACACTTTATTCACTACTGCTGAGGAGTATAAAGCTGAATTCCAGACAAGCAGCTAGATAAAACATTACAGATACATAAAAAAGAGCATGTATGCCTGTAAACCGATTTGTATTTCTGTCTATCCAGTCCCGATATTGAGACAGATGTGCCACACAGCTCAGACCTGTGTGGTAGGGCAGGAGACATGATTTTTTCTGCTGCAGTAAAGTAACTCTTACAAGTCTTGTCACTCCCACATCCTGTCATTGGACAGTGAATGATAAGAAGCAGACTGATGAACGTATCCTTGTCATTCTACTTTCTCTTTCTGTCAGCATATTCCCTGTTAGCAGTGTTGCCAACCTACCAGATTGAAATTCACTGACACCGAAATTTTACTTACATAGCCAAGTTTTTACTGGTCATTCCAAAAAATAAAAAAATTAGTTTTAAGTGCAAATTTCAGTATTAAGGCTACAAACAAGTACAATATGCAATTAGCAGTGTGATTTAAGGCAGATAATAAGGCAAAAAACATATTTCTTATTTTATTTTCAATATAGTAACTCGGTAGCTCAGGGACAGGACTCAGGAGGGCAAGAAATTATAATGGGCAGGTACACACATATGAAAATGACTCTCACAGTGACACTGACAGCAGTGTGCAGCAACACAGATTATGATGACACCTCACCAACATGACACATCCCCTCCCGAGCACAGTGACAGTCTCTCTTCACTCCAAGTGGTCCCTTCAGTCCATTCCATTCCTAACAGCACTGTTAGTCCCGCTCTTGGCTTGCCTTGTTCCTGTCCCGCAGACCTGCATGCGAGGCTCTGGCCGCTCCTCTCCACATAACTACCTTGCACCATGACATCACAAAGCACACTCAGGCACCACCTTCGCCAACCCCCCCCCCCTCACCGCTGCCAACTGAACACACTGTAACAGAAACTGGGATGATTTCGGCTGCCTCCGGACCGCAACTGTGCACGCACAGTTCCGAGCCAAGCATCACAGCTATATTTTTAACTGGCAAACTTTAATATCAATGGCATTTACTGGCTGGAGAAAGGTGCCCATTTTTTATTCCATTAAGCAGGATAACCCAGTTTCAATAAAAAGCTGAATAAAAAGGAGCACCTCTTCAATCAATGATAAACAAACATCTCAGAGTGACTCTGTATATATCACACTATATATTTATATGTATCTTGGGGAAGGTACTAGCTACTAGTAACTCAGTTCAGGGTCCCTGTGAAGCAGTTGGTGTGTGTCTGGCTCCTGCCTCGTAACCTTTAGCTGGCTGATCATTGGGGTCCAGTCTTTAAGGTGGTGCACATCTGTACTGTCCCTTTAAACTCTGCATCCAGTGATTTTGAAACTACTAGATAGATAGGCAGTCTCCCTTTTTACTGATGTGCTAGCAATGGTAAAATCAAACACAGCAGTGGGCGCTCACCAGTTCTGCTAACACTGCGAACCTTGGTCTGGACACTAATCTGTCTGCAATCCTTCTGGCTCTGCTCTCAGGGCACCTCAGTCCTCAGCAATCTGGTCCTTAGCACTCCGGTCCTCAGTCTGCCACTGGTGAGTGCACACACAGGCACGAAGATGTGCACCGCTCCAGTCCCCACACAGTAAGAGAGCTCTTAATTTCCAAAAGTCCTGGAAAACTCACTCCTCTCCTCCCCATACATGCCTTTCTCTCTGAGGATTGTAGTCCATCCCACATCCACTTCCATGGCAAAGTCCTTTTCAGAAACTACATTTCCCACAGCTCAATGAGGCTTGCCTGAAGTCCTTTCAATTTTTTAAGTCCCAATGGCTCCCCCAAGTGAGTGGAGGCTGAATGGCACTGAAACCGGCATAAGAATCCTGCTCAGGCATGCAAGATGGCTGCAGCACAGCATCCTGCAGTTGCCCCCTCTGCCATCCAAGCGCCCAGCTACAGCTGTTTTCTCAAAACATGTGAATTGGTAATGCTGAGATATGTCCCACTGTCTCAAATGAAGTATGAATTTTTATGACAGGTCCACTATAAAGCTAGTGTTCTACAGTTTTCTCTCATTTAACTGTATTGACTGAAATAAAGTGAACTGTAATGCAGAGTTGTCCAAAAATGAATTCAGTGGGGTTCATTGACTAAATCTGAGATATTTACAGGCTTCCAGTGCCACTGTAATTACATCATCATGGCACACTCACACATATATCATAAACCTGCAAAGGTCCATGGAAGGGCTCATGACATTCCATTTTTCATGTGTCTCCTCCTGCTGGGCAATCTGCTTGAGATTAATGGTGCTGATTCTCATTTTAACCCAAGATGGTAGCATCCTCACAGGAGGAATATCAGCACAAGCCATAAACCTATTGCAGTTTTATGACCCTAGGAGTGTTAAAAAAAAATGATTGTGGTGTTTCCTGATTCTGTTTTGGAAACCAAAAAATTCATAGCAGGACATCACAGACTGTGTGAGAGATTAACAGCGGGCATTAATGGGAATGATGGTTTCTATTAGTTTTTAGCAAATGCCTGAAAATGCCATAAAGTTCCTCTGGGCTGCAGACAAGTTTCCTTGCTGTAAAACAACTTCTTATGACATGAAAGCAAAATTCCCACAGTATGCTAAACAGCTTTTATACTGTGAAAATCTGGCATTCAAGTCATGGAAATTAAAAATTTCAGAATTTATAAGAGCCGTTTCTTGCAGGATGATAGGTAAGACATCGCCACTGCTTTGATCAGTGCTAGACGGTTTCATACAAAATCACTACCAAGGCTCCCTAAGGATCTCTGGGCCTATTCAAAATGCAGATTTACTTTTCTTTTATATTTTAAACTTGTGACATATGCTGGACATTCTTAGTTTTGGGGTTTTTTTTGTTTAAAAATCATTTAACTTGTAACGGTATAAAGATAATCAAACTACAATGCAGGTGTGTAGAATAGAACTGAAAAAAAGAATTGTCGACACAGATTTATCAATCGACACAGAAAAAAATAAAGCAGTATTTAACATACAAAAATGTGATAGATGTTGCATTAGAAACCACATATACATACTGTACATCACAATATAAAACCCGTGTCAAAACAAAAAAAAAATGAGAAAAAGAAAGGAGGAGGAGAGTGACAGTCTAAATTTTTTCAAGCTTTTTCTCTACACTTTGACCTTTGAAAAATTGTACTGGTTGCCACAGGTGATCTATACACATTGTAGCAGCACGTGTATACAAAAATGGCAACTGGATTGTCCCTTATCCGTCATGCTGGCAATTCAGCTGCAAAAGCCGTAATAAATGTTGCTTCCTCTATGGCCAAACTACTGTTCTATTGTTGGCAACAAAGTAACACCAAAGCTTTTGCAGCATTAACAACAGGGACTGGACACAGAGAATAACAGCAATCCCTCTTCACCTCAGTGAATGTGGTAGGTGTCATACTTAGGAAACCAGCAGGCCTAAAAATGGGGGTGGGTCAGGGGGCGAAGTAAGGGGTGGGGCTAATACCCAAAGCATATTCACTGCTTGTTACATTCACCGGAATAGTGCAAATGGTTGTGTCACAAAGCAGTGGATTGCAGATTTTAAGAGTGGTGCAAAATATGGGGCTAACAATGCCCTGCCATTGTTGTCAGGAAAGAATATCACTAAGTTGGTGGCATCACTGGAGGGAACAAATGCAGATGTGATGGTGTCAGTGAAGTAACGTGTCAGTAATGGGATATACAGTGAGGAAAATAATTATTTGATCCCCTACATATTTTGTAAGTTTGCCCAATTACAAAGAAATTAAGGGTCTATAATTTTTATTATAGGTGCATTTTAAATGATAGAGACAGAATATCGACCACAAATCCAGAAAAAAACACATGATACAAATGTAATTATTTAGTTACAGTTCAGTGAGTAAAAATAAGTATTTGATCCCCTACCAACCAACAATAATTCTGGCTCCCAAAGACTGGCTATGTACTCATGTGGCACACAGATTAGTCCTGTCAATTTAAGAAGATGCTCCTAACGACAACTTGTTATGTGTGTAAAAGACACCTGTCCACAGAATCCCTTTGTTCTATTCAAAATTTACCACCATAGGCAAGACCAAAGAGCTGTCAAAGGAAGTCAGGGACAAGATTGTAGACCTGCACAAGGCTGGAATGGTCTACAAGACCATCAGCAAGAAGCTTGGTGAGAAGGAGACAACTGTTGGAGCGATTATTCGCAAATGGAAGAAACACAAAATAACCATCAAATGCCCTTGGTCTGGAGCTCCATGCAAGATTTCGCCTTACAGGGTAAGGATGATCATGAGAAAAGTGAGGGATCGGCCCAGAACTACAAGGGAGGAGCTTGTGAATGATCTCAAGGCAGTTGGGACCACAGTCACCAACCAAACCATTGGTAACACAATACATCTCCATGGATTGAAATCCTGCCGCTCCCGCAAGGTCCCCCTCCTCAAGATAGCACATGTACAGACCTGTCTGAAGTGTGCCAATGAACATCTAAATGATTCAGAGCAGGATTGGGAGAAAGTGCTGTGGTCAGATGAGATCAAAATTGAGCTCTTTGGCATTAACTTGACTTACCGTGTTTAGAGGGAGAAAAATGCTGACTATGACCCTAAGAACACCATCCCTACAGTCAAGCATGGAGGTGGAAACATTATGCTTTGAGGCTGTTTCTCTGCTGAAGGTACAGGTCAACTTTGCCGCATTGAGGGGCCAAAGGACGGGGCCATGCATTGTAAAATCTTGGATGAGAACCTTCTTCCCTCAGCCTTGAACACTGAAGATGGGTCGTGGATGGGTCTTCCTTCAAAAGAATGACTGAAAACATACTGCCAAGGCAATAAAGGAGTGGCTCAAGAAGAAGCACATTAAGATCGTGTAGTGGAATTATAGAGGGATATGCTCTGTTCATTTTTTACTTCAGAGGTTTAAAACCACTTTCATGTTATACAGTAGCGGCCATAACTGCAGCTAGGCTTGTAAAAGGGGGGAACTAGGCAATATACTCTTTATTCTCCCATATTTTCTAACCTAACTTTTGGTAGGCAGTAGGGACATTCATATATCTGTATGTCTGCTTTGTTTTTAGTCTTTCTTTAGACTTCAGACTAGTTTCAGACACTTTTCCTAACAGTTACTCTCTGCCAGCTGTAACCCATTTCTTGCCTCATGGGATTATACCTTGAGTGAGGAGAATAAGTGTCCCCTATCTCTAGGCTCTCCCTTTGCAAGTTCAAGCCTTTTCCACCAGAGGGAGTTTGTACAGTCACATGTGAAAGTTGTTCCTCGTTACTGTACAGTATGTCGTACACATGGCAGTTCTAATATGCTATAAAAGGATTTGTTTATGTATTCCAAATAGTTTTATGCAATTGTGCATACTTTTCTATTGTTTTTCCTATTGCCAAGTTCCTATAAAAGGACATAAGATGATTTAAAGGTGAAGTAAACAATCCTGATCGGGATTTAAACTGTCACATTTCTAAATATACATTGCTTTCTTGTAAGAAAGTTGACATGATTTTTTTGTTATGTCAAGCACTATTGGGGATATTTCTTGTATTGATTGCATGCAAAGACTGATTCTGTTAAAAGTCAGTAGGGAAGAATGTGGAGATCATTCAGCTTTTGTCATGGCTTTTACCCCGCTTCTTTCCAAACCCCAGTTCTCTCTCTCCCATTTCTTGGCATTCAGATCTTACCAAAACCATGTTGATTATGGGTAAGTGTAAACTTGCATCTACGGAAAGCAATGGCAGTGCCCATATCACCAGTCAAAATTCAGACAGTTTAGACAAATAGAATAATGACGAAGAGATGTCTAAGGGCCTGTGTTGACAGCTGCTTCAAGCTGCTAATGCATTGCTATGGACTTGTAGGAGAAGAGAAGCAATACTAAAATCCTGTTGATACAGTCCCTACTCAACTGCCAGACACTTCAATAGATAGTTATACCACCCCATCCACCAGCTTTAAAACTAATGGCCACTTTCTTTGTGCTTTAGGTTCTAAGCCTCCTTATTTCATCTGGAAGTCACCAGAATGAAGAAACTTTATTGGCGTTAACATGCTTATAATGCTATTACTTGCTTGGGTAGACAACTAACCACCATACTATTTTTTACATGATGGATTCATAGCAGTTTTCTCAGTAAAAGTTGTTGTAGATAAAATATTAGTGTTGCAAAGATCCTTTTTTTAAATTGGCCTCCATCCTGAAGGCAATAGAAGCTTCTTCTGCTTTTGATTAATGCAAAGACGTTACCTGTAGCCTCACTGTAGGGTATCACCTTCCACCGCAATAACATATCTGTGTAATGCGATACACGGTTTCCACCAAAATTGACAATTATAGACACCTGTAGAATGCCATATGATTATTTACAGTCTGTGTTATTGCTGAGGTTATTTGGTGTTCTTAAGAGTTCAGGGGGGAGCTGTGAGAGTTTGAATGCAAAGACACTTAAAAAGAAACATGTGGACAAATCTACAATGATTTTACAAGGAAAAACATGCTAATTAAAAATAGTTATTCTTTATAGGGGACTTTATTGTGCTTTTGTTCATGTTGGGAGGAATTAACAAAGAGCGATGCAAGCAAATATATATATATATATATATATATATATATAACTATATATTTTTTTAAATATATTCTTCAGATTTTTTTTAACATATAAAAAAGTAATTTTAACATATATTTTTACATATATTTGTAAATGCATTCCAAAAATGTAGATTTGTATTTTTAAAGACATAAAGTATATTTGAAATGTATTTTTAAAAATATTTTTCATATATTTTGTAATAAAAACATATTTCAACATGCAGTATATATATATATATATATATATATATATATATATATATATATATATATATATATATATATATATATATATATATATATATATATATATATATTGAACATGGCCAAAATTGTAGTATTTCAAATATATGGCAATATATTTGGGAAGAATATTTTTAAAATATATTTCAAACATATTTTTCTTCCATATGGGATGTTAAGGAAGTACATTCATTTTGGTAGTCCATTTGTTAAGTCATTTAAGGCAGTCCATTAACTGACCAAAAAATTACAGCTTTTTTTTCTTTTTTTTTTTTTTAAGCATGGCACCGAGGCTCATGGTGTGTATATTTGTGGTGCACTGCTGTGTAAGTGCATTGCTAGCTACTAGTAGTATTGTGATAAAGTGTCACACTGTGGAACGTGCATCACCTTGCACTGCGTATAAAGGCACACATGTGCTGCCACAATGCATAGGTCTGGAGGGGACCATGGAACAGTGACTCTTCACAGTAATAGCTCATGGCTCATTAGATGGCATTACAGAGCCTTAGCTGCTTCTGTTCTAGATACGTGACTGCTTAAAAGTATGATCTCTAGGACATAATCAGTTGCAATTTCACAATAATGAAAATATACAGCCTTAATGTCCATGTATGCATTCACAGACAGACAGTATCCCATTAAAAATTAAATACCTGTTGTAATGGGATGCCTATAATTTGACCTCAAGCTCTGTAACGAATTTTAGAAAAAGCAATGCGCCACATGAACAGGGGGATAGGATATCTAATAAGTCATTTGTGCAGTGTTCTGGTGCTATAGTTGCAAAGAAGATACAATTAAAAATTTTTTGGCAGTTTTAGATAATCATAGCACCGGATTGAAATATATAAAAATAGGTCCAAGGGGGGGGTGGAGCCTGACTATGGCGGCTCGGAAGAGTGGGTAGCAAACACTCTCCGTTAGCCTCCCCTCGTCTATCCTCCCCATGAGGCCCCGATAGAGAGACCAGAGAGACCAGCTGCATGGAGGGTGAGCGGTAACTCACCCGCTGGAGAGAGGTCGCGGAGTTCCGGGGACGGTTGCGCTGCTGGGACCCAGGAGAGTGCCGGAGAGAGAGCCGGAGGGGGGACGCCTTGGGGTTCTCCACTGGCGACCGCCGGCGCCTGCAGAAGAGGAGTGGAGTTGCCGGGGAGACGGTCGGAGCCTGGATCCAGGAGAGAGCCGGGAGAAGGACGCCTCGTGTTTTCCTCTGTCTCGTGGCGGCTTCGGAGGAGGAGTAGGGTTGCCAGGGAGACGCCAGTGAGACGGTCGAGGCATTGGAGCGGCCCCGACACGTGGGAAGCCGCGGAGGAGCTCTGGGAGCTCCGAGTGTGATAAAGAGAGAGACTGCCCGGCATCTGAACAAGAGGGTGAAGAGGTGGAAGGTAAATTACATATTGCCCCACAATATACTATAATAGTCTCAGCTGCTTACCGTCGCCCTGTCTCCTCTATCCATTGTCCTGTCTCCTCTATCTACCCCCACCTCTAAACTATCTACATACCATACCAGCTCTACAGTCTACAGTCTAACAATTTCATATTATCACCTTCTCAATACGGCTAAACCCTCCAACTTCCATATTTCTCCTATCTCTGTTATATTATTAACCCGTGTTGTATACTGCGCTGTATACCACCTATAATCTAAGGAGACATGTGATGAGAAGATAAACCATAGGAGTTATATGAGACCCCTAGGAATCCCTTCAAGAGGAGACTAGAGGACACAATTACAGAGGAGGAACGCTTCTGGAGTGAAGTTCCAACGTGGAGGGTGAGTGATGACCGCGGGTTTTCCTGCAGGTCCTCTGTAACACTCTTTATACATTGGACTTGTATATTAGACTTTTATACGCATTGAGTTCACGTACTAGATTCCTATGTGCCTATAATAAGACATTGTATTAAATATTCAATCTGAAAAATAAAAGAAAAAGGAGATTCCTAGGGCGGGTTTGAAGATTGGGAGGAGTAAGAGAACAGGAGTTCCTTGAAATAAGAGTAAAAAGTTTCAAAAACAATATGAAAGGTAAAAATACCAAAGGGAGCGGGCCTAAGAACACCCAAACTGGTACGATTAAGAAGTATGTGTTACAAGGAAATGTTACCCCAGAAAGAACTCAGGGAATAAGTGAAAAAAGTGATTTGGAAATAAGCTTGGATAATAGCCCGAGACTTTCCCTGGGCCCAGTATATAATAGTCAAATGGAAGGTACGGAACCGAGAGATCTTGAAAGAGATTTGCAAATACCTAATAAAAAAGAAATGGCGGAAATGTTTAAAGGCTTGGAAAAATCAATAAAGCAGGAGATGGGGATGATCCGCGAAGACTTGGGACAATTGTTAACTAGGGTGGAGGAAATAGAGGAGAAGGTTCAGGCCCATGCCCAGGCCATCCCAAAATTAGAGAAGTGGATAACGGAAGATAGAAAAGAACAAAAGAGATTACTTTATATGATGGAAGATCAACAAAATAGAGAAAGGAGAAATAATCTCAGAGTAAGAGGAGTCCCGGAACTGACACAGGGGGAAGATTTAAAAGAGCTAACTGCCAAAATTTTGATCTCCATAATGGATAAATCGGATGAGGAGATGCTAAAAATGGATGAAATATACAGGATTGGGAAATATCATCAAGAAAAAGGGGTAGAAAAACCAAGGGATATAATTGTGAAACTCCATAACTACGGAGATAGAGAAGAGATATGGAAAAAGATTAAAGGAAGAACAAATATTACATACGAAGGAAAAAATATTCAAATTTTTGCAGATTTAACAGCAGAGACTCTGAGAAGGAAAAGATCACTGAAACCCCTACTAGAAGTGATGAAAAAACATAATGTGAAATACAGATGGGGCCGGGACATAAGTTTAATTGGGTGGAGGGATGGAACTACAGCTATATTAAGATCTCCGGAAGATATGGAAGACTTTTGTGATAAATTTGGACTGCAGAGACAAGAGATACCTGGTTGGGAAGTGGGGGATGGAGAGGTGGACAGCTGTGGGTCAAGAATGTGGCAGCTGGTTAAAAGAGGAAATAGAGAAACAATAGATAAGGGGACACCGGGGAGGAGGGGGGGAAGGTGAGCGGTCATGGTCAGAGTCGAACCCCTATAGAGGGATCAGAGGTGGAAAATGATCCGAAGGCATAGGAGGCCTGGGGGGGATGGGGAGGTGGGAGGTTGGGGGGGGGGGGAGATCTCAGGGGGGGAGGGTTAGGGAGGACGGGGTTTTTAGGGGCAACACTCTGCATAATGGAAGAGAAAGAGATAGGAAAAGAGAGAGAGGATAAGATATGATAGATGGAAGATCTCCGATTTATAACTTATAATGTAAAGGGATTGAACTGTCCTGGGAAGAGATTTAAATTATTTAAGGAGCTACAGCATAGGGAGGCTTCGGTGGTATTTCTGCAGGAGACACACCTAGAGATTAAGTCAAATATAAAGTTGTACTCTAGAAATTATCCAACATGGTTTTATGCGGATTCCCCAATCAAGAGAGCTAAGGGAGTAGCAATAGAGATTGCAAAAAATGTAAGGCTGGAGATAGACGAGAGAGAGGTAGATCCTGAGGGGAGATTTCTGTTCTTAAAGGGTAGATTACAAGAGCAAGAATGTACAATTGTAAATATCTACTGCCCAAATAAAAGACCAGAAGTTTTTCTGAAGGGTGTCCTGAGAAAACTGATGGCCTTTAAGAAGGGACGTTTGATAGTGGCAGGGGATTTGAATTTTTGTATGGACCCACAAATGGATACGACATCTTCTGTGCAAAGAGAGGGAGGTAAAGCTTTGAGAATCCTGAAGAGGGTGATCCATGAGTGTCAACTGGTGGATATTTGGAGAGTGATTCATGGAAAAGAGAGAGATTATACCTTCTTCTCCAAAGCACACGAGATGTACTCCAGATTGGATTATATATTAGTAGATCACCAGCTTATAGATTTGGTGGATAAAGTAGAGATAGAGGCGATGTCTTTTTCGGATCATGCCCCTGTTTCACTGAAAATGAGGTGGAGAAGACAATTGACAGGTGTGATAGGTTGGAAGTTGAACGAGGCTCTCCTCCTGGATCAGGAGGTGGATCGAAAACTTAGAGAAGAGATTGAAAGATACTTTCAAGAGAATGAGACAGGGGAGGTGTCGGTGGCTACAGTGTGGGAGGCCCATAAGGCTTATATAAGAGGTATCCTGATTGCGTCCGGGGCAAAAAAGAAAAGGGAAAGAAGAGAAAAACTTACTGGGTTGTTAAAAGAAATAGCTGAGTTAGAGCAGTTACATAAAAATAAAAGATCAGAAAAGATAAGACAGAAGGTGATAAAAAAGAAAGAAGAACTAGAGCTACTGATGGAGGAGGAGAAGAGAAGAGTCTTTAATAAAGTTGCAAGTGAGAGATATAAATGGGGAGATAAACCAGGAAAATATTTCATGAGAGCCTTGAGGAAAAAAAAAATAGGAATTATATAGAGAAAATAAAAAACTCCAAGGGGGAAATGGTTTACTCTACTAAAGAGATCATCGAGGTGTTTAAAGAATATTACAGCAAGCTATATAATATTGCCTCCCAAGACCCAGTAAATATAAACGGAAATGAGAGAAGAGAGAAAAGAAGGGAATATTTAAAAAAGGCAGGATTACCGAAGTTAAGTAATGATCAACTGAATTCCCTTGATTTGGAAATCCCACAGGAAGAAATAATAAGAGCATTAAAGAATACTTCGACGGGGAAAAGCCCGGGCCCAGATGGTTACACAGTGAGATACTATAAAAAATACAGTGACCTGTTAATACCCAAACTGAAGAAATATATGAATGCCCTGGGAGGAGAGATGGAGATGAGAGGGGAATCTTTACAGGCCCAGGTGGTGTTGATACAAAAGGAGGAGAAGGATCCCTCTCAGTGCTCAAGCTATAGACCGATATCACTCTTGAACATAGACACCAAACTATATGCAAAGGTCCTAGCAAATAGATTAAAAGATCTTATGCCAGAATGGATCCAGGGGGACCAGGTGGGTTTTGTCCCAGGGAGGGAGGGCAGAGATAATGGCCTAAGAACGCTGTTGCTTATCCAGAAAGCTAGGAAGGGGAAAACCCCGGTAATAGTACTTTCGATCGATGCTGAAAAGGCATTCAACAGAATGGATTGGAGTTTTATGATGGATACCCTAGAAACTCTAGGAATAGGAGTAAGAATGAGAGAGTGGATAGGGAAGCTGTATAGAGAGCCCTCAGCGATAGTAATGGTTAATGGTGAGAGGTCGGAACCGATTAGAATGTCAAATGGAACTAGACAGGGATGTCCATTATCTCCATTGCTGTATATATTGGCATTAGAACCATTATTGGCAACTATTAGGAAGAATTTAGATATAAAAGGAGTGCAGATTGGGGAAGTCGAACATAAAGTAGCTGCCTATGCGGATGACCTATTGTTCTATGTGGGAAATCCTAGGATAACACTCCCAAATCTAATGAAGAGCTTAAAGGATTATGGGGAGCTATCAAACTTGAAAATCAATCCAACTAAAACTGAGATCTTAAATGTAAACCTGTCAAACAGTGAAAAAGAAAAAATACAAAAAGAATTCCCCTTTATATGGAAAAACAGAGAGATAAAGTATTTGGGGGTGAAACTTTCTGCTTCATGTACAAACCTGTATAAATTAAATTATATCCCACTCTTAAATGAGATTAAGAAGGAACTAAGGAGATTCGAGGGAGGTAACCCATCCTGGATAGGCCGTATAAACCTGATAAAAATGATAATCGTACCAAAAATCCTCTATAAATTTCAGATGATTCCAATCAAAATCCCGGAGGTCTTTTTTAAAGTAATAAAAAAGATGTTAACAAAATATATATGGAAAAATAAAAAACCTAGAATATCATATGACTTGTTAAATAGAAATAAAGAGAGAGGAGGCTTGGGAGTGCCAAATATTAAGAGGTACTATAAAGCAGTAGTCCTAGCGAGAATTTATGATTGGACACATAATTTTCAGGGGAAAAGGTGGGTTCAGATTGAGAATGAATTAAGTGGAGTTACCTTGAAGAGAATTATATGGGCACCAGCACAATATAGAGGGCTAAAAGATACCACGAGTGTTTTTACATTAAATGTTTTTAAAGTTTGGGATAAATTGCATAAATTTATGAAATGGGATTTTAACTCGCAATTAATTTCACTGAGGAATACGGATTATTTTCCTCCAGGTAAGGAGGAAAGTACAGGGAAATGGATTAGAAAAGAAGATATCCAACTGAGAGATATAATGGAAGGACAGGAATTGAGAACACTTGGGGATTTGAAAGGGGATAAAAGGGAACTTTTTATTAAAATAGATGAATGGAAATATCACCAATTAAAACACTTTGTCAGAAACCTCCCAAAACCGTTGAGATCGAGAGAGGATTGGAACCTGTTTGAGAGGTTGTTAGAAACACGAGGTGACGGGAGGCGAGGCACTGCAAAAATTTATAAAACCCTCACTGAGTTAGACACTTACACAAAACCAAGGTATATAGGTAAATGGGAAATAGATCTGGGAATAGAGATAGATGAGGATAAACAAAGGAAAATATATAGATTAATACACGAGAATATAAGTATGAGAGAGGTGGAGGTAAATTATAAATGTTTAACGAGATGGCACATTGCACCGAATATTGAGTATAAGATATGTGGGGAAAATTCACTAGAGTGCTGGAGGGGATGTGGAAAAATAGGCACATTATATCATATATGGTGGGAGTGCCCAAAGATTCAAGGTTTCTGGGAGATAATTGTCCAAGTAATTGAGAATATCTCCGGGATAAAGATAGGACTGGACCCAGCAGTATGTCTACTACATAGTACAGAGTTATCAGTAAATAAGTACAAGGATTCTGGTATATGGTGCTATCTAAATGCGGCAAAGGGTCTGATACCTAAGTTTTGGCATAGACCAGAGGTGCCTAAGATAGAGGATTGGGTGGAAAGAACTAATCAAATTTGTAAGATGGAGAGATTGTGTTATATGCAGGAAGACAGGATGGGGTTGTTCTATAAGAGGTGGAGAACATGGGAAGAATACATGGTGAAATATATGGAGTAACTATGTGAGAAGGATAGAAGGTTTTAAATTCCCTATATTCGCGTATGAAGAGGGATAATTGAATTATGCAGAGTGGGTGGGTTTATATGGGGTTTTTTTTTTTTTTTTCTTCCTCGGGTGGGGGGGAAATTAGATTGAGGAGGGGTGGTAAATGGGAATAGAGATAGTTAGAAATGTTATTAAAGATATGTAAATTTGTATGAGAATAATGCTGAAATGTGCAATATATATGGAAAATAAATAAAATTTAAATTAAAAAAAAAAAAGAAATATATAAAAATAATTTTAAATAACATAAAAATGATTATTATGTCACGTCCTTTTATCCTGAAAGGTGAGCTTTCTGTACAGGGAAAAGTAACAGGATCTCTTGATAGCCCAACTCCTCTGCTACTAATATTTGTTTCTTGTTCATTAGTGGAAAGGGCATTTGGAGATAACTGGGTTATACTACCACCTGCAGGTGGATTTGGACTCTGGCAACACATAACATAACACATAACCCCTCCCACTCCCAGTATTCCTAAGTTTTTGGCTGGTGACCTTGGGAGTATGGATGTTTTATTCCACTGAGCTTTTACTTTTACTTTTACTAGCCGTTTTACCTCATGCCATGCCATGCTTTGGGTGTAAGGTCCTTCAGGCAGACTCTGAGTTGGAAGCAGTCCACAGTTTTTGGACATCCTAATTGTCTCTGCATCCTGCATCCCTTATTGAATGAGAAAGAAAGAATCAGGAATTTTATAATTACAGTAAACTCTGTTTCTTTGAGCTCATTGAAGTAGAACGGTAGGCAAATGTTTTTGGTTTTTTTTTCATTTTGGACAGACTAAGGGATGGTTATGACCCATGTTAGTTGTTTTGCCATCTGTTACCAAAGACTTACCTTCACTTCCTATCACATAGCCAAAATGGGAAATCCCAAGAGGAAATCCTTGAAAATTAAGGGAATCTCTTTTGGCCCCCAGGGTACCAGAACTAGTGGTCCCATTGGAAGATTTCCCCTCTTTTACTTTTCTGGGGACAACCCAACATTTGGGATTTTCTTTTGCTTTCACTTTCAATGATAATAGTAAACAGGACAAACAGAGAGGGTGAATCTCCCTAACAGACGACAATAAAATCCTAATAGCTGTTCTAACCCCTTTCCACTCAGCACAAAACTGAAAATAAGTTTTGCCTTTATTTATACTTTGAAGGACACAGGCCCCACCCCTCCGTGTTTTGTGATTTTACTTCTGTTATTGCTTCTCTACCAACAGAGGATGGTAAACAGATTGCAAGGGAAGTGTGGGGAGGGCAACTACAACGGAGTTAACAGGCTATCAGGTAAACATGTGTCTTTTTCCTGAATTTGCAGCTTGTGAAGAACTTCTGATTGCTTAAAATGCTAAGCCAAAATAAATTCTGCAATCATGCATTGGTTGAAACAAAAAACAATGCTTGTTTCTTTTCATGGACATGGGCAGTCTTATGTTTTGTTTGGTGTCTAGTAAAAGTTACTTTGCGTTATAAGCAAGGAAACATAGACCTCTGTAGTATATTAAAATGCTTTTACTAAATGAAAATGCTGTACATAGCCACAATTACAGGAATACAATACAAGACTGGCAGATATACCTATAACAATCAAAATGCTGCCTACTACCTAGCAAAACTATGCTCTGGATACATTAGTAATTAGCTGAAAACGTCACTTAACTCAGGTTAGACTGTGTTCACGATTTTCATAGACAATGCAAGGACCCAGGCTTACTCTACGGCAATTGCAGGAGATCGTGCAAAAAAAACCTTTTTTTCTTCTGTCAGAGATCTTTCTTGGTGTTAAGTCATCTTAGAGTCCTTCTAATCAGTTTCTGTTGTTGCCTTTTATTTAGAAAGCATAGATAGCCAATCCCACATAGGCGTGGTCCCTTTTTTCTGCCTTATTTACACTGTCATATATATAGGTGGTACATTCTCCAATTTGACCTCAAAATGGCACTGTTGTATCATACATGCCATAAGTCATTTATGTCAAAAAGTCAAGCTGTGTTTCACCATGGCTACAAAACAATAGTCATCTGTCAACTGAAATACAACAATGGTTTCTATGTTACCATTGTATCCAGTGGTATTTGTTTGAAACCCCTCAAACAAACTCCAAGAAATTTGTTTGTCTCCAAAACAAACATTCCTATATGCACAGTAAATCTGAGAATAAAATCAGGAAACGCACACATATATATATATATATATATATATATATATATATATATATATCTCAAACGCAACACATCTCATTAGTAAAGTCACTGCAAAATTTAATTTGCGGCTACATGGAAAAATGTTATTGGTGCTGTGAGCGGGATTCAGCACCAAAGTCTTGACTTTGTACTAAATAGGAACAAAAAAGTGCTTTATACAATCCCTATATGCTTTACTGTTTTATATTGAAGGATGTCTTGTCATGCTTTGCAAATTATCTTTAAATAGTAGAAATTAGCTGCAAGCCTACCCCTGGCAGTTTGTCAAGTTTCTTAAGTGAAATATTTGAAGGTTTTTATCATCGTGTTAGCTCTCCGCCTGGTGATTGTTAAACATAAAAGTTCTATATTTTATAGATTATTTTCCTACCCATTATGAGCCTAGAATCCCAAACATATGTTGTTTCTTAAGATATTTTTGCAGGAGAAAGA
The DNA here is from genome assembly GCF_062004578.1 of Staurois parvus. Classification (NCBI taxonomy): domain Eukaryota; kingdom Metazoa; phylum Chordata; class Amphibia; order Anura; family Ranidae; genus Staurois; species Staurois parvus. The sequence continues at coordinate 1,287,611 of NW_028318883.1, forward strand.
GGCAATAAAGAGTATAGAAAGATAATATATGCCATTCAGTAATCAACAATTAAATTATTAACTGAACAAAAATAAAGGATCTAGTTGGTGTAAACAGATATTTGTTTGTTTGCTTGTATACTAAAAACATTTTGTCTCCCCTCCCCAAACGTTTGCTACTTAATGTCTTTACTCTTACTTGTTGATCTTGCCAGACTTAACTTCCTAGCATAGGGTGACAACACTCGCTCCCATGGTCTTACTGCAAGAGCAACATTGGCACTCTGTGAAGTGTGCAACCTAACTTCTGTACAGTAAAATGTGGAATAGAGTTCCACAAGAACTAGTTCACAGTAGATTCTTAAAAAAATGTTTTTCCTAATGCACAGACTATAAAGGTCTATTCTATTAATATTTATAGGAAATGACACTGTAAATCAGTGTTTTTCACCCAGAGGTCTGCAGAACTCTAGGGTTCCTCCAGAGGTTTGCTAGGGTTGCTTGAGCAGGGAGCAGTAATACCTGCAAAGATATATCACCATTGTAACTTGGCAGAGCCATCGGCATTAGAGTGTCTCCTCCCTCCTCCAAGGTAAGTAATTACCAACATCAACAATATATTTAGCTGTCTGTAAAGGGGGCATCTTTCCCACTGGCCATAAATGTAAGGGCAATACACTGACCACCAGTGTAAAATACATTCTTTCTATTGACCATTAGTGTAAGGGGTGCTTCTCCCACTGAATACAAATGTAAGCGGTGTCCTTGACCCACTGACCACCATTGTAAGCGGGGCTTTATCCACTAAGCAGCAGTGTAATGGGGTTCTTCTTCCCCTGGCCACCAATGTAAGGGGTCGCATCACTTGCTGGCCAACCATATAAGGGGTCCTTTTTCCACTAAGTACCAAAGTAAGGGAGCACTGTTGACTGACTACCAATGTAAGTTTTCCACTGACCCTATTATTAAGAGACACTGTTTTATTTCATGATTAACTGAAAATTATTTTGTCATAAAGAACCAGGAAAGTGTTAGAAATTATCTTCTCAAGGTGACACGTATGCTAGGTACATTACAATCCTCATTCTTTATTATTCTATCTCTGTTACTGATTGCTCCGGTGTACCATGCATTGTAGATATAATACTTTTTAGCAGGAGTTGTTTGAAACTTAAAGTGCTGCTAAACCCATGGCCCTGCATTCAGTATATCCCACAATACACAGAACATGGAAATGCAATTATTTTAGTAAATATAAACTGCTAAATACCTTTTCTCATCAGCATTAAATAGCAGTCTTGTGACTTCTGTCAGTGTCCATCCGAGCACTGGTTAAAGCTTGTAGGAGGAGTTTTTATTCGCCCCTGACTGCCTTTTGAGGCTGAATAACCCCTGACCCTCTGTCTTGATTGGCCCTGTGCTGATCACATGCAATGTCCCAAGCAAAAAAAACCCTTTAGCAATACACACCAAACTGAGCATGTGCAGCTTGCCCCCAAGGCTCTGTTCTAGCAACAGATGGATTGGAGACAGTAGAAGAAGGGGAGGATCAGAGAAGACTGTCTCAAACCGCCTTTTTACACAATGCGGAGAATTAACCCCTTAGGTTCTACAGTGAGTATAACAAGCATGCTTTACTGCATATACAGACTGATTTTACTGTTGTGGGTTTAGTAACACATTAACAATTATTTTAAGGGTTCTAATGGAGTAAAAATGTTTGGAAAACCTGCTGTTGATTATTGATCCAGGGAGTATCTGTATGCCTTTGGATATCAGGAAGTCGTTTTTTCCTTTGTTAAACAAAATTGGACAGCACTTTATGTGGGTTTTTTGCTTCACTTTCTTTCAACTGTGGGTTTAGGATTACTAAGGCCGAAGGGTTTCTCATCTATTTATTTTTGCCAAATGTTGGTTAAAGTTGGTGGACATGTGTCTTTTTTTAACCTATAGTATGTAAATATGTAACAATGTAATGACAACATAATGACTGGAAACGCATACCTACATTTGTAGACAAGCCACTCAATTTCACACATGTATTAAAGAGGCTACAATGTCACATTCCTATAGGTAGAATGAAAAATGAATAGAAGTAAGCAGCATGAAGAAGTCCTTTAAGTGGAAGATTCTTGGGGAAACATATGGTCTACATTGTAGTGATGCCCCCACCAACCTCTTAAATAAAACTTTGTGTTCCAGCCTTGTTCTTAAGGATTAAGAACATCTGTCATTGAATGTATAAATAGTTATTTTGAGTACATTATCTTGTCAGATATAGCAGCACAGTGTGTACTGTCAACCGCAACATTTGGCTTTCTTAACCTTTACATGACCCAAATTAGTTGAAGCTTAAATACCAGATATAGCAGCACCAGTGTCTTTTTACTTGACAAAGTCTAATTTACCTATCTAAGCAATTTTTACATGATTTTTTTTACATCTTTATTGACAAAAAACATTTATCTTTGTCATGGGTCTTTCTGCCAACTTCAAGGGTTAACTGCTTTTTCTGCTTAGGGATGATCAATAAGGTGATATATTTTCCTTATAATTTTAATAACCTTCTGCGCTTTGGTGTGGTTCTACAGATATATTGGACTTTCTGCTCAGCTGGCTTGTAGGTATGACTCCAAAGGTCTTAATGCCCTCACAGGACTGTGACACTTAAAACAACAACAAAAAGAGGGCCTACGACCTAGTATGTTACCAAAATAGCAATTTATTTAAAAGTATACAAATGTTCTACTCATAAACACATGACATGCATTAGCATAGAAAAGGATGCAGACGAGATCACCTCCAGGTCCACGGTGGTCGGTCAGCGGCAGGGGAAGACCTCATAGCACCCCAAGGCTTACGCGTTTCAAGGGTAGAGCCATTTTCTTCAGAACCAAAAAGAGTATGGATGGTTTTATATCATACTGAGCTATTAGACCAAGTGTCAAATCTCCTCCCACCTCCTATGATGGGGGAGGCAAAAAGGGTAGGAATACAAGTTACATGAGCAAAGCATTCCAAGCACTAAAATAACTGGATAGCATGAAAGGATGAGATATATAGAAACTATATATAGAAACTATACTACTATAGAAACTATATTGATCGTATAATCTCTCCAGTGTTCAGTTTTTCTCTGTAGGTAGTAAAAATGTAATTCTTAGTCACTGATCTAGTGTGACACATGTCTATGAGATACATTTCCTTATGCATTTTTCCGATGGTCTAATGAATTTTTCAAAATGGCGGTGCCGCTTGTCTCTGGAGCGCATGCCTCACTGTAAAGCTGGGAAGCTGGAAGCCATTTTGGATAGACTGATCCTCACATATAATGCAGTACTGCTGGTCTGAGGTCAAATCACTGCAACTGGTTGTACAGTAAAAGAAAAAGGCTTGGGGGAATCAGTCACACCAAGAAGAGGAAGCATGAAGGAGCAAGGAATAAGGTAATCACTTTTTTATTATCTGCCAGGCAAAATGAGCAGTTTACCCTGACTTCTGCATTTTGTTTACACTAGACGCAATGTTGGGACACCTCTTCTGAATATGGAGGCCAGGACAGAGAGCATCTCTCTGCAGCAATAGGTCACTTCTATAGTGATCTATTGCTGGCTGACTGCAGCTAGTAGTAGATCACTATAAGAAGATATTTATGTAAATATATATACATACAGTACATATATAATATACACTGTATGCATTCACCAGCCTCTTTATTAGGTACACCTGTTCAATTGCTTGGTAACACAAATTGCTAATCAGCCAATCATATGGCAGCAACTGTATTTAGGCATCTGGATGTGGTGAAGACGACTTGCTGAAGTTCAAACTGAGCATCAGAATGGGGAAGAAAGGGGATTTAAATTACTTTGAACGTGAAATGGTTGTTGGTGCCAGACGTGCTGATCTGATTATATAAAAAACTGCTGGTCTACTGTCATTTTCATGGACAAACATCTCTATGGTTTACAGAGAGAATATCCAGTGAGCAGCAGTTGTGTGGACAAAAATGCCTTGTTGATGTCAGAGGTCATAGGAGAATGGGCAGACTGGTTCAAGATGATAGAAAGGCAACAGTAACTCATGTCATGGACTAAAATCCCTGAGGAATGTTTCCAACACTTTGTTGAATCTATGCCCCAAAGAATTAAGGCAGTTCTGAAGGCAAAAGGGGGGTCCAACCCAGTACTAGCAAGATGTACTTAAAAGTGGCCAGTGAGTGTATATCCCATGTTAAAACAATTATGTAAAATGATCTGGAGGACTTTTGCCTTCATGCATTAAACGCAATGTTACTCTCAGTTTTAGAAATCGTAAACCTGTGCAAAAGTTGCCATTGTGTTAAATTTTGCCCTTTTCATCCTGACAATTCTATTTTAATGTTATACTAATTATTCACACAAACCTTTTGTAGCACCCTCCTAGCTAGGCTGCTAGGTAAATTTAGTTTTTGGCTCCTTCTGTAGTCAAGGAAGCAGTGACTGATTGCCCTAGTCTGTTCAGAGTTTCACTGGTTGGCAGTTTGATTGCTTCCCACTGCCTCTAGAAGACGTTTCTAGAGCAGTTGGAAGGTGGCAGCTGTCCTGGAGACTTGTGATTAGTGACCATGTACTGATTACTGGTGACTGTGTACTTTTGGGATATAAGTGACAGAGAAGCATGATTTGTCACTCCAGAGAACACGTCTCTACCACTCTAGATTCCAGTGGCGGCATGCTTTACGCCACTGCATCCGATGCTTTACAGTGCACTTGGTGATGTAAGGCTTGGATGCAGCTGCTCGGTCATGGAAACCCATTCCATGAAGATCTCTATGCACTGTTATTGTGCTAATCTGAAGGACACACGAAGTTTGGAGGTCTTTAGCTGCCTCCTATGGTGATACACTGAGAAGAGGAGTGGCCAGAAGTGCAGGTGGGGGACTCGAGAAGAAGAAGTTTGGGGCTGCTCTGTGTAATTCGAATTCCATTGCACAGTGCACGTAAAGCATAAACCTGTTTGTTGTTTTAAAAAAATGAAATGTCACACTTAGCTGCTTTTGAACTGAAGTTATTCATTCTCAAAGATCACAACAATGAGTTGATCTCAGCTGGTGTCTAAGGCCTCTTGCTCGTGGATATAATAATTCCATTATGTTTATATACAATATCTTGCTGGCAGAAAGTTCCTAAGTAAATAACGGAACTAATGTTCTGATCTTGTGTGTACATGTGTAGAAATTTTTAATCGTGCAAAAGCTGTACACGTGTAAAATATTTACTCATCTTCTTCTAGCTGCCAATGTTTCTATTTACACATAATTGCTTGCGTGCACTTGTGCATACATGTAAATGGCTGCACTGTATGCATTGTCTGATAGACAACAATGCGCCTCTGTTCAGATCTGTACAAAAAGGCTACATGGCTACAAACTTGGCGGTTTTCTTTTCGGCCATGTACACATTAATATCCCCACAGTGACTATAGATACAGAGGTGAACAATGGCTTGTTTTAAAGTATTTTTACTGCTTGTGCAGGATATGTAAAAATGTTCTCATGCATTAAATGGACATGCACGTATAGCTATTTTTTTCTAGTTTTAGCAGGGAAGGGTTAAAATATTGGTCAGTTTTATTTGCTGTCTGTGTCCTGTAGGAGAGATTTTCCTTCTCTACCTGTCCCAAGGTCACACCGGGCATTTACATTTTTGGAAAAAGAGGGACAGGAAACTCAGAACAAGTGTGCAAATTTGAAGATTTATTCTTACCTACAGTAACAACTGTAAAATGTTAGATTTACTATCATCCAATGGTCACCAGTACAAAAAGAGACTAAATCTATCCAGTGGACACACAGACAACCTGACATGTTTGACAAGGGTTCTATTTCCTCCCAATTTTATCTAATACTGTGTCTAAAAAAAAGGTATTGGCTATGCATACACTAAACATAAAGAAGAATTTTTCAGGCAATTACATGTAAAACTGTTTAAAAAACAGCTTTAGCAATGTCATAGTTTAGGGTTATGTTCATCGGTGCTAAGGGTGTTAACAAATCACAAAATTTAACATTGATACCTTGTTACTATTACTAACCCCCACCTTATTTGAATATACAGTATCTGGATATTTATGACTAAGGGCCAGTTCACAACATGAACCACGCTGCATTCCTGCACAATTCACATGCAATCCAGATGCAGTGGGTTTTATCCATTTATTTAGTCCGTTTATTTGAATGGTCTGAAATCACGCTACACTGCGCCAAAAATATTACGTGCACTGCTTTACACAATGCACAGCAACTGGATCTATTATTTTCTTTCTGCCATGCTTATGCATTATAACTCACAAAGTGCAGCACAATCATAAACCATTGATCAATACAATAAAGATATATAAATTTAAATAACAGTGAAAAATGAACATCAGTCTTTTACAAATTATATGTGCTCAGGTGTTGAATAACTAAAGTCCATAAAAGTGCAGAAAGTGCTTCAAAAAATCAAAGGATAAGACACCCACTACTCCAGTAGGGCTAACTTCAAGAGAAACACCCCAGAAATTAATTTCGGGTGAAAGTGAGTTTGGATGCTTACCAGAACTATTTGGCTTTCAAACAAATGAAAGACCAACAGCGCTTTATGGATAAACCCCAAACAAATCCAGGATGGATGATGGAACAGCACTCTGAAACTTGGCCCCGCTCCAACTTCATGCCCACAATTGGTTGGTTTTAGATGACACTAATTCCTCTGTAGTCCTGGAAGGAGCTCATTTGGACTCCTCCCAAGTGCTGCAGAATCTTCTGTATAGGGGTGTTAAGGCTCCCTTTCCCCTACCTCTTCCATGAAAATGGTCATGTGAACTTAGAATCAGGTGGTACCTAAGATATCAGGCCATTCCAAGCGCTGCTCCCCACATACGCCCTAATGTCTTAACCCCAATCTGTCGGATTTCTACTCTATTCCTGTTCCATCCCTCTGGGCATCTAGGGGAATTCATCATCTGAGTCATATCTGTGAAGGTGGCCAAATAAAGACCTTTGACATCTTAAAAGCACAATTCTAACTTCCCAATTCCTTCTTCTCATTTTCTACAGCTCTGCCATACCTATCATGTGCAATTTGGTAATGCTGTACTAACCATTCAACCGTTTGACATTTTTAAGGGATGACTCCTTAATAAAACCTCTCTCCAATATATATAAAGGCTTACAACTGTCTGGCCATCATGGGTTGGAAAAGCTTTGTGGAGCCTGGCTGGTGGAGATGCCAGATCACAATGGGGAGGATTGGGAGGAGCTGTGGGGTATCCCTTTTTTTCAACTTGTCTCTGCCATAATATATATTTGATGGCCCTTAGATTACATAAAATATATCCTCAGGTTCCTTCACATTCTTGGTGTTGTTTACATGAATCAGCTGAATTCCTACATATGATATGGGCCTGTCCATGCATTCATACCTTCTGAGTTGAGGTTCTAGATTTCATTCGTGGGCTAACTACCATCCAGGTTTCATGCACGATAGATGTATGTATTCTCAATTTTGTAGAGGTCCTGGCATTAACTAGGGCACTCAGGACCTTTTTGGGTCTAGTATTATTTTACGATAGTGCTACGATGTAAGACAGATACAGTTCCCATTCTGGAGTATTAGAAAACTCTTGCCAACTTAGTGATAACCTTGTATAAAGACACATACTGCTCTCAGGGTTGTCTCAAGAAATTTTCCGAAATTTGGGATTGATGATTTTAATCCATTGCTACTGCCACTTAATGGCAACTTATGAAGAGCACTTAATCTCCCTTTTATTTTGTTATGTTACAGACTCAAGTCTTCCCATTACCTTGCCCGGAGCTGCAAACCGCCTTATATAATATTTTCGACCATATATTGTGTGCTCCCTATCTGCTATGTTGATAGACAATTATATTCCTAAGTTTTGCTCCTACAGTATCGCTGTACTTTGTGGTCTCTGAGTACGTTTTTACCGCCCTATGGGCAGATTTACTAGTTAGTTTAGCTTCTTGTACCTTGAGCCGGGGTATGCCCCAAAGGCTCTGTTTTGTACCTACTCTTCTTATAACCTAATAAAAATAAAGTTAACATTGATATCTGCAGTGCGCTTTGAATGCCGTGCGGATAACAAGCACAGAATGTGGGTTTCCCGCACTGAGTTCTGGTGTGAACTGACTCTTAATCCAGTAAATATCTGTCAGGAAAAGGTGTGTATGGCTATATAGAGGATTCAAATTGACTTTTAGTCTTTGTTGAAGAGCATCTTTAGCTAGCTCTTAGCTACCTGGCTTATGGGATTTTTTCAGTCCTGAAAATATACTGTGCTGCCATGGAAGTCATGATTTCATAGTGCTGAGTTTCTTTCTGTTATTTGTCCATTTGCACCCCTCACTGTGCTCATGGAACTACTTCGCACACAACAGTACTTGGCACATTTGCTCACCAGTGAGCACAGCTTGTAGGATTTTAATATATGGCCATATTTTACCACAGTCATGCTAGAAGTTTGAAATATTTTTTGATTATCCTTCTGAGACCTAGAGCAAACAAGATTTGCACATAGGCAAAAAAAATGTCTGCTTCATTGGGAATGTTTCCATATGCCCTGTGCATCTATTTGCTTATTTAGAACAACAAATGGACAAAAAGGTTACAGTGTCACTTGGAGGCTTTCAGCTGTGACTTTCAAGGGTATAAAAATTTATAGCGAAGAAAAACATAGAAACAAATTGTATGAGAAAGTTTAATGAATGGTGATGTCAAGTGCATTTCTTGAATTCTAGATTGTGGGTAATGGATGACAAGCACATAAATATATTTATGATGATATAAAATGACAGCAATTGAAATACACTCATGAAAGCACACCTATAAAGGAAACAAGCTGGTGAGCTCTGACGAAAAACTCAGCCCTCATAGTTATGTAGAGATTTCACTTTTATATGCTGTGCTATTATTCAGCATGATGTAGAGGAGGGGACTGGCTCATACACAAAATATTTGTTAAGTTCCAGGTAGTACATAGCAGACCGGCTTCTTTCTTACTACAGGAAAACTAGGTAAATTAGTTATTTATTTGTATTTAATGTTTCAGCAGCTCCTACTTAGTGATGCAATATCCGCAATCTCTCTGGTGACCTCTGGTAGCATCTTCACCAGGCCTTCTTCCAGGTTCAGCATCTTCAACCACCTTGATTGGTGATCTTGAGATGACATAACTTTTAGTTGTCAATGATTGAACAGAATTAGGAAGGACAGCTTAAAGGGGTTGTAAACCCTAACATGTACATAGTGAAGTGACTGGCCTCAGATGATACAAAGAGATGAAACAAATCCTCCTACGTAAGTTGTACCTGTTTATCTTCAGTCTTCTCTTTTTTACAGCTGTTTAAAGTGCAGAATTTATACAGCTTATCTGAGCTTTCAGAAAGCAGGGGGTGGGGAGTTGAAGTCGAACTCTACGGAGCTCAGCGAGAGCTGATCGGAGGGAAGGGACCAACCCCCCCCTTCACACAGTACATAGGAACAAAGCTGAGGCTGTCAGTCACAGAATGTGTCGTGGAGTTCCCTCTCCTGTCATATTTTTAACTCTTGGAAACTTGTCAGAAGTGACTCATGCAGACAGCAGCGGAATGAGGTGGCAGACAGAAATCACACAAGAGGATTGATTTACTTAAGGCAAATAGACTGTGCACTTTGAAAGTGCAGTTGCACTCAGCAAGCGCATATGCTTCAAAGCTTGGTAAATGAGGTGAAGCTTCACTTGGCAAAGAATACCCAATCACATGCAAGGAAAATAAAAAAAATCTGCATTTTTGCTTGCATTGGATTGGATGGTGGAGGTCAGCAGGGCTCCTTCTGATTTACTAAGCGTGCAACTGCACTTGCAAAGTGCACAGTCTTTTTGCCTTTAGTATATCAACCCCTGTGGACTGAGACAAGTACACACTATAGAGGGATATTCTTTGTCCATATTCCATGCCAGAAGTTAACAACTACTTTAAAGAGAATGAGATAAAACATTAAATACAAATGTTGAAACATTAAATACAAATGTTGGGTGTGGCCAACAAGTGGGTGTGGTAATAAATGGGCATCACTTCACAGAATACGACTTGTAGAGTGGCACTGTTTCCATTTTGCTTTGTTATATTTTAGACAGAAAGACGGCCTGGGGATACACTGAACGGGGAAGGTGGGAGTAAAATAAGCCCATCGTTGGTGTCAGTGGTTAATAGCAACTACCTAACATTGGTGTCAGTAACAGTTAATCACCCCCTTTCATTGGTAGTCAGTGGCAGTAATAATTAACCCCCCTGACCCACCCCCCTTTCATTGATGGTAAGTGGCAATAATAAATAACCCCCCTTTCAGTAGCAGTAATAAATAACCCCCTCTATTCATTGGTGGTCAGTACAGTAACAATTTGACAATTCGTCCTCACCAAACCTCTTTAATTGGTGAGTTACACTAAAGAAAAAAAAAATTTCATGTAAAGTACTAATCCCAGCAGCCACATGTAATAAAGATAAACAAAGGTAGATATATTATTGGTCCAGCCTGGGTGACAACCATGACTAATCTGTTGAGAAATAAAACAGAAATAAGTGTAGCCACACTAGAGCAGAAATTGCACCGACATACACTTCGCATTGCAAAACATTTTTTTTTAAATTAATAAATGTACAATCTGAAGAAAAGTGCTTGCAGACACGGAAGCAGCATTTGCTGCAGAAGAGACATTCAGATCCTTCTTCAATAAAAGCCTACTAAAAGTCTAATTTGAGGGAACATTTTTTCGAAATGAGGAGACTCCCCAACAGAAACACAGAAAATAAAACGCTTTTCTTTAGTAGAGTAGGGGAAGGCAAGAAGTCCTGCAAGATGTTTGATTCTGTCTGTGTAACTGTTGCAATTTTTTTCTCACTTCCTTTCTGGTGAAAACATTGTCATCAAGAGAGGAAGTGACAGTAAATCTCTTTAATGGATCCCTAGATGGCAGTAAAAATCCAAAATGAGTCTAATCCTTCTACACTCTATGCAACATTAAAAAAAGCCAAGTTTGGACATACACTTTAATAGTACTGTTAATTTGTTTCTTATATTTTTTTCTCCTTTCCCCTTTCCTCCCACCTGTAAGCTGGCTTGATTGATAGCAGCCTGATATTGCACTGTCCCTTGTAACTGGCCCCATGTTATGTGGTCAGGGCGTGAATTTTGGGTCAGCAGTGTTATGAGAGCATGACCCAGAGGCTTTGTTTTGTTTAAACTGTGAGAGATTGGGCACAAATTTAAACTTTTTATTGCTTAGAAGAATTTATTAATGTTCAAATCTGTGTGAGATCGTATATATACTACTTTAATAAAAATAAGAGACAAAACTGTTGTTACTGAATGTAGCGTTGTGACTATAGTTCTGGAAATTTATAACAGTTTGAATGCTTGCATCTAAATGTTTACCCTCACCCTCCTGGGCTTTAGTAAGTCTGAAAGGTCAGAGCCTCTCAGCAGTGGTATCAGGCAACAGGCAAGGAATAGGTCAAGAGGAGGCAGGGGGTCATTCCATGTGTGGGGCTGGACCAAAACTGTGTTATCCAAGTGGCAGTTCTAATTGTAAAACAGGGTCAGGGCAGTCAGGATACCATTAGGTCAGTAACTGTCAGGGCCTGGACTTGAACCCAGGACCTCTGCTGTGTCTGGCAGTAACTCTTCTCTCTAAGGTACGAGGAACACTAGACACCACTTTGTCTGATCCATTGGATAATCCTGCCTTGTGCCTTGTTTTCTGCTGAACCGTGAACGCTTTGCTCCTCCCATGAACTTCCTGATTTAAGCTATGTCATTGCACTTCCTGTTTCCCAGATTATGGTGCCTTCTCCAGCCAATATCTTGCTCTTGCCTCTCCTGCTTCCATCCATACTTTTGCTACTACTTGTTACAGACCTTTCGCTTGTTCATCGAACAAGCTTCTGCCTGATCCCAACCTGCAACCACTTATTACCGACCTTCGGCTTGTTTACCAACTATGCTTCTGTTTGATCCCTACCTGCTTTCTCTGCTACTGGACCCCGACTTGCTCACCTCCTGATGGGGCGATCCTGAGAACCACGACCTGGTACTAACACACAGCAAAACTCATCTCCACCATCAGGAGCTCTGGTGAATACTGGTTAGTGCTTTGACCCAGCACCTCAAATGAGCCTGCATCATCTGGCAAGGTGAACTGCTTGTATACTGGCCTGCTAGTTGGTGGGAGCTTTTCCACTGCTATAGCTACTGGTCTCTGAGCCAGACACCTGACCGTGACAGTAACAAGGCTGAAGGTTGTAAGGCCACAATAAGAGGACAGCAGCAACAGCATACCCACATGGAGAAGGAATGAACTCTGCAACAATCATTGTCTGGCAAAAGCTTCCATAAATATTGTGGTCCAAATCTGATGGAGACTCTCAAGTGAAGAGCGCTATGTGACCAGGTGTGAGGCAGAAGGTGAGCACCCTACATCACAATCATGAAACTCTACAGCTAAGTAAATATCAAGTGGTATTGGCCAGTTCACCAGAAAACAGCCTACGTTCGGCCCGTGTGTATGACAACTGGTCCGACAGAAGGAGCAAAAAGGTAGCCTTAAAAAAAATGAGAAAGAAGCCAAGAAGCAACTACGTATTAGTAGTAAAGACAGTACACATTACAGACGGATAGGAGAACATCTAGCCTGTGTTTTATTTTACTCTTGTATACAGATTGTATGGTGTTATATAACTGTTGGCTGCTCACACACACACTGGATACTATTCACAAAAGTATTAATAACATTCCTGCCCTGGAGAAGTGGATTAACTTGGTAAACCTAGTTAATGAAAACTCACTTTCATATTATGCAAGTTTTATTGTGGTTAAGACAGTAAAGGGCTTTCTACCTACCCCACAGATTTAAACAAAGAACATTTAAAAGTTACAGGCTGTCATCTACATACAAGAGCAGATGCTCCAAGAAGAGGCATGTGTGTTGGCCAGGGAGGTCCTAAATATATACATTGGGCTCAGTCAAACAAATAGAATATTTTCAGTACAATGTTATTGCACTACTGGGTTTAAAACTTACTATATAGCCAAACATTTGTGGACATCAGACAATCATATGTATGATCTTTTTGAACATGCCATTACAAAACTATGGGCATTAACAAGGAGTTACTCCATCCACCTCCATGCATATGACAGCACCTAATATTCTGGGAAGGCTTTCCAAAGAATTTTGAATTGTGCCTGTGGAAATTTGTGTCCATTCAGGCAAAAGATCAGGTGAGGCCAGGCATTGTTGTTGGATGAGAAGACCTCGCTCACAGTCAGCATTCAAATTCATTCCAGGGGTGTTTAATAGGTTTGTGGTCAGGGCCCTGTGTAGGACACTCAAATTCAGACACATCAAACTACAGTATGTTGTTATAGATCTGGCTTTGTACACAGGGGCACAATTATGCTGGAACAAAAAAGGGCCTTTCCCCAAACTGTTACCACAAGGCTGGGATTGGTCAACTGTTTAAAATGTCTTGTATGCTGTAACATTAACAGTACCTTTTACTGGAAACACCCAAACTTACTCATGTAGGCAGGTACATGTTAAATGTTTGTTGGTTAAAAATATTTTACTAGTTAATGTACAGTATGTGGTTAGAATTTAAAGTAATTATGTAGCACTGCTTAGTTGTATTTGCCCTGAGGAGTTGGTACCCCTGGGAGGTACGGGTTAAAGCGGTAGTAAATTCCTTTTTTTTTTAACTTGCATCTACAGGTAAGCCTATAATAAGGTGCGGTGCTTAGGACACATTCACATTGGATGTAACTGGCAATGTCACTGGTGCATGCACTCTGAAGGGACGGCAAACCATGCCATCCCTTCAGAGCTCTGTACGTAAACTGTGACTCCCGTGCATGTGCATGTCATTGTGGCTCAGACATTCAAAGGACTGGAGCCAGCGAACCCAGGAAGACTAGGGGAAGATGCATACTAGCACATTATGCCATTGCCTTGCAAGTTGTCTTTTTTATTTATTTGTTTAAATGCCATTGTTAACTACTGCTTTAGCTCTGCTGGGCAGGTTTTCCCAGGCTTTGTGGGGAAGTTCAATCCTCTGCTGGGGCAAATACATAAAAAAGGGACTGTACCACCCCTTGGGGAGGGAGCCGGAGTTAGTAAGACAGCTGGAGGTTCGGTTCCAGGTCTCCCCAGCCAAAGACATGCTGCTAAGGATTTGATCCACTACCTTGCACTTAACCACCCCTTTTGGAGCCCATGCAAGTATGGTGTATCACAAGAACAGGGCTTATTAGAGGACAAGACACGTTAGAGAAGATGCAGTACAAATGTCTAATATGCAGTGAAGCTATTCAAAGGAGGCTTTATTCCTGTTGCTGATGACTACCATGCTAGTGTCAGGTGCATAAGCAGCCAGTCAGTACAAGGCTGGGAGTGGGAGATGGCTAAAATGTCTTCGTATGCTGCAACATTAACAGTACCCTTTACTGGAAACACCTGAACTTAGTCATTTGAAAGGGGGGGGGGGCAACATACTTTCAGTCATACAGTAGGAGTAATGGAAAGATTTCTACAATCTTTTGGTCATCAATTATATATTGCAGCCTCTAGGGCCCAAGCCTTTACACACAAAGTAGAAAAAAAGTAGTGACTGCTGTTTACAGTGTCTACTTTCTCACTACCCTCCCTTTCAGTTTCAAATTTGACATAAAAGTGGAGTTACACTTTAAAGAGGTATGGGTTTATGAATAAAATAAACATCCATACTTCCCTTCATGCTGCAGCATCTGTGCATTGGTGCTGTCACTCAGCTCTTCATCTGCTCAGAGCAGAGAGCAGTGTCTGTCAGTCACTGCTCTCCACTCTGCTACTGCACCTTTCACTGGAGCGCTGGGCTGGGGTGAGCACAGCTGACTTTGGTTCTAAGCCACATACTGAGAGACAGAGCCAACTGTCAAATCAGGTAACTGGGTAGACCCCAACAATATTTTAGGGATCCTTCCAGAGCCTACTTCTGGAAGCTGAAAACGGTTAATAGCCCACTATCACGTGACTCTGTCACAGGAGTACAAAAGTAAGTACTCACACCAACATTTCCCAGCACACTTAGCAGCTAGCCTGCAAAAAAAAAGCAAAGAACAAATTGCATTGCTCTTCCACGTGCACCTTACTTCAAAGGCTAGTTATAGGTTGGGGAGATTGCCACCTTTTTGTACATTTGGTTGAAAAGTGTACTCTGGTGACCCACAAGAGACCCACAATCTTTGGCCATACTTCTCTTTTAGGCACGTACGACTTGTTTTTTGTTCTCCAAACCTTTTATCGTAAATCCAAGAAGAGTCTTAACCGTCAATTTTACACTTTTTCTATACAGGAATATCCTATAATAAAACAACATACATTTATAGGCAGGCTAGCAACTGCCAGAGATTTATAACCTTTCAAAAGTTTTCATATATGTGCGTGATAAACTGCAATCCTCACAATAAAAGGTAGTGAGGTCCAGATGGAAAACAAACAGATTTAAACTACAAAAGTAGCGTAAAGGACTGGGAAACAAAGCAAAAACCTATTCAAATGCAGAAAGAGGGTGAAACAAATTTTATTGTAGACCAAAAGAGAGAAGTGATTTGACCAATTAATGAATTGGGAGTTTAGTTTTAAAGATCAAGTTTATTTATACATGAATCCGTCATGTGGTGACCATATAAAAGCTGATGTGAGGAAAGTTTGTGTTTTTCTACAGTGTTCAATCATAATCCAACTGTCACTTTTTCAGTTTTGAAATCAAAAGCTGTCACCTCAATAATTGCAGTGGGCAACTACACTGTCTTTGCTTTCCTAATTTATACCTATTTTTATTAGCAAGCTTGTAGGGGCCCTATTTAAAATGTCTTTAGCTCAGCGTCCTAAGTGTAAAGGATGAGAGCGTCACAAATGTGAAACAAGTCCAGTAAAACATTTATTGATCTTGGTATAAGATTGGCAAACCTTTATTGAAATGGCTTCAAACTTGTAGCATTATCATCATTTACATCCCATTTAGATGACTCTATGGACCTCTTGGAATACTCTGCATATTTTTAGAGCTGCCTCTTAGAACTGAAGACCAAACTTGACCTGATCTATCCTTGGGTCTTGAACTCCATCAACACTTTTCTTATGTTGTCTGAGTGTCTAAGGAGCAATATAGAAACTAATAAGATTCAAACTCACTGTGGACAATTACTGTAGGTGAATAAAAGTTTCAATCCAACAGGTTTTTTTTGCAGCAGTGCAGACTGTGGAGACACTTCTTCACAGTCTTTAATATATCTTTCTTTCCTTTTTGCTTCTCTTCTCCTCCATTTTATTTATCCAATGATCCCCTTGCTTTCCATTTACATTCACTTACAGTACATTACCCTTTTGTTATATGTCCCTTTTCTTTTCCTCTCATCCCCTTTTCCTTTATCCCTCCCCTTTCATTTAATTTCCTCTCTTTCCACTTCCTTGACATTTCTTCAAGGGTGAACAGGATAACATTATGTGAAGCTTTTGGTATACTCCTCTATGTTACTTAGGTTTCTGCCTAGTATAATTATATATTTTGTTTCTCTGTATCTTTTGAAGTATGATGCAAAGCCATGCGTGAGCCCAACACATCTTACATTTTGACAAATACTCAACTAATTTGTATTTACCTCCACATTTACATTGTATGTGGCTTTCTGTTGCAATTAAGTTTGTTTTGGTGCCAGAAACATTTACATTTCTGGAGTTTATTGATTTACCACTGTCAGGTAGGTTGGTTAAAAACCTCAGATCTGGGCTCCATAACTGATAATTGTCTTTTTTTTACAGAAGATATTTTGCAGAAGCCATCTGCCACTAGTGATTATAAAGATGACATACATATATTGCATCCTCCTGCACTTCAAACTGGAGACAAGAAAGAGGTAAGTCAAAATGTTCCTGCAAGGACCTTCTTTAAAAAAGCTTTGGTGGTCAACAGTACATTCTAGTAAAATGGAAGATTGTGGCCAACCAAATCTCAGCTGCAATTTATCTATCCACTCTGAAAATGGCCATAGACACTTGAGGTCCTGTAGACACAATCCAGGACCTTTAGACTTTTGTGCCCACCAGTGCTTCCCTATACATGAATTCCCTGAAGCTCAGATGATTCTGCTTAGGCTTACGTAAGATAGTGGTAAAAGCACACTGTTACAGTTTCTGTGAAGACCCTTTTCTGTTTTAGCATGACTGTGCTGCTGTGCACAAAGCCACCTCCATAAAGACATGGTTTGATACGTTTGGTGTAGAGGATCTCCAGTGGCTTGCACAGCGGCCTGACCACAACCTTATTGAACACCTTTGAGATACAATAAAATCCCAGTTGGACATAAGGTCTTAGGTACAATATAGGTACTTGACCTCAAAAATACACACCGCCAAATGTTGTGTAAAATGGAGGGTGTTAACAGCAAAAAGTGTGTGTGGGGGGAGGGGGGCAAATCTCTAATGATGTCCACAGTTTCAAAATGGGATGTGATAGTAAAGTGGCAGCAAACTTTTGGCTATATAGTGTACTTTGTCATCTACACTGTCATCTTATCTAGTCGCCAAGGGGGTTTTTTACTAAATCTGAAGAGTGAAAAATCTGGTGCAGCTCTGCGTAGAAAACAATTAGCTTCCAGGTATTATTGCCAAAGCTTCATTGAACAAGCTGATGTTAGAAGCTGATGGACTACCATGTACAGCTGCACCAGATTCTGAATGCACCCATTTTAGTGAATCAACCCCCTTCCTTCTTTGAGGAAATCTGGTAGTTTTCACATGAGGGATTTTGTTGGGTCTTCTTTTTGATCGGTATGGAATTAGCCATGTATTTTTAAGTGCAATAAAATAACTCTAGAAAACAGTATGGGTCAGAACCAAAATACTTAATACTAGCAGCGTATTTACTTTTTCTAAATTTTTTTTCTGTCAAAGAATGTAACATAAAAAATTATGTTAAGTTTCAGTACTTTGAAATAAAACTAATCACTCAAAAGCAGACTGACAGGATAGGATTAGTTGATTTAGCCCACGAAAAAAAATGTTCATGTTTTTGGTGGACCATTATGATAAAACTTAAAATCATACAGAATAATACTTTTCAAGTAAAACTAAATGAATTACAAATGAATAAATATGCTGTTCCAGTCAAAATGTTTTTTTTTTTACACAGTGGTTTGAGCCTCTGTCAGGTTTTTTTATCTCTTTGTTCCTATTAGACACATTTTCCCTCTCTTACTCAGTGTCAGAAAGACTGGAAGGACATTTCTCTAATAAAGAAAGAGATAGTGATAAATCAGTTTGATTAGTGTTTAGAATGATTAAAAAATGTGTACTGCTATAGTCATCTGTGTCCTGGTGACACCCTTGCCCCTGATTTGTTGAC
Source organism: Staurois parvus (assembly GCF_062004578.1). NCBI lineage: Eukaryota > Metazoa > Chordata > Amphibia > Anura > Ranidae > Staurois > Staurois parvus. The sequence goes on from NW_028318883.1 coordinate 1,306,056, forward strand.
CTTTTGTCGCCATGACAGGAAGTGAGCAGAAATCTGCACAAAGATTGATATCTGGCAAGAGAGTTTCTAATGTTTCTCCATTCAATGAAAAGAAAAAAGAATGCCTACGTTTGGCTTTCATTGCACAGCATAAGGGTTTGTTTGGAAAATACTTACACATATTTAGGAAATATTATGACAACTATACATATTGAACCATGTGTTTTAAATAAAATAGCAAACACTGGTAATACAATTTCACTGGTATAAAAATGTACACATGGTCAGTCAAGCAGAAAAAAACCATTGGGTTAAATCAAAAGACAAATACAAATTCTGCATTCTGAAAACCAAAAATCTGCACTTAATTCAGCGTAAGGCACAAAAAAAATCATTAATCCTAGTTCTATTTGCTGTATTAGAGAAACATTCCTTCCTTTATGAACTTATATATTTTTTGTCTTTAAAAATACATCCAGACACTTTTAAAGCCCAACTCCTGGAATTACAAAAAACTTCTCTTGCAGTAGAACTTGCATGCATTGGAAAGGTCAAATGCTTGTTAACTCTAGGGAAGAGAGATAAGGTTCAATACCTAAACAGAGTGTATACTGGAGGGGTTTTTTTTTCGTTCAACCAGCGGGATGAAGAAAAAACTCGCAGATCCCTGCATCCGCTCAAGCGATGTGAATGCAGGGATCTGCCCCACTGCATTGTATTCTGACAGTGGAGACTCCTCCCCTGTCAGAATTTACTGATCAGTGCTGCAGTAGCTGATTGAATACTGGTTTTCCAACAGGACCATTCAACAGAAGCTGGTCTAATGATTGGCTTTTGTTGGACAGAAAGTGGCACATATGGATTGAAATTTGATTGGTTCCTGCTGAACTGGCTGAATTTTTATATTTATATACCCAGGTTTTACTTTACTTCTTGCTGCAGCAGGCTTTCACTGTCTGTGTGACTGGTCCCCTGAAGCTTCCTCTTTAAGAAGCTTTGGCTGGCAGCCACACAATGATGTCATCAAGTATAATGCATGGCGAAAAGCCCTACATTGTATATGAGGATGGTGAGGAGAGTGCCGGAGCCTTCCAGAGCCAAAAATTAGGTAAGTAGTACATCTTATTCCTCATTCCCTAGAACTAATAGACATTTAGCAGTGGAGCCTCACTGTAAGTGTAGTTTTTTTTTTTTTTTTTTAATTCCTGGAATTGGGTTTAAAGCAATTTAATGAGCTGCCATAACTAGCTTTTGTGTAAGTCTGTTCCACATTTACACATCACTGTAAAGAAGGCTTTTTCTTATGCACAGATTGGACCTCTTTTCTTCAAGGGGTAGGAAGCTTCACTTTGTTTTTATAATGTCCTTAAAAAGACCTTGTCAGTTTCCTAAATAAATCCAAATGACAGGTCCCTGTTACAGAAGATGTATTATATTCACTTCCACAGAGGACCTGTGTCTCCAACCCTATTTTCCATAGCTGCAATCTCCATTAGACCATTTAACATTTGACACTGTCGGATTTGTCAGATGCATATTTCAAATGAGATGTGCTTTGGTCACGTAGGAGTTGGAGGATGGAGCTACAGTGCACAGCGGGGGACATAGGCACCTAAAACTCCTAGAAAAGATGAACAGTCTGACAGAGGCTTCAGTGCAGGAATGGAGGATAGGAATGAGACGTAGTCCACCAGAGAGGTGAGTATAATACATCTTGTATTGCAGGGACATGCTATTTGGATATGTTTAGGGAGCTGACAGGGTCTCTTTAAAGTGCACGACTTTGCTAAACAGTAATGGAAATCCCAAGGTACAAGTTGCTGCATTTGCATTTTAACCTGAGTTTATCTGGGGTGCAATTTGCAAACCCCATTGCTCTATACTCCAGTCTGGCAATCTCTGCTATGAGGAGGGTCTTCTGATATCTGTACATTAAATAGGATTATGTATGGAAGCTGTGTCATTGAGGCCAGTGTTCACTCCTGGGTTCTCTACTGCTTACCTGGTTAATACATTCCTGAATACCACCATAGTCATTTTCACAAGTACAGTATATTTCTTTATTCTGTCACTGAAAATAATTAAGTTGAAATATGTGGAAAAAAAGACATCTGTTACTACCAGAATAATTCACAAAACCGTAAACAATTTTCAACTTTAAGTTGTAGTCAAACATTTTTAACATTTTGTTCACTTTGAGAATGTTAAATCATTCCACATGTTACTCTTTTATGAATAACTCCATAATGCTCAGCAGCAGGAGGGTTATGGTTGGGGATGCAGGGCAAGACCCCTGTTTTACTCACTTACTGCGCACCTTCCCAAAACTGCAGATTTCCAACAACAGTTAACTGGTACACTTGGAATCCTCTGTGAAGCAATTTTGAACCTCACTGAAATATATTGTATTGTCAGCAAACTGAGAACAGCTTTCACAATGCATTAGCATCTGTTGTTTAATTACTACTATACGTCTGGTTTGCTTTCTATGATGCTTTCAGGAATTTTATTTGTGCAGCTTTAATCTAAAGTTGTGTTTGGAAAAATAACGGCCATCTTCACTGTTTAGTAATGGTGGGTTCTATCAGTTTGCTGGTCAAGATGAGCAATATCTGTTCCTTTAACTGCTGGAACTGTATACTGGGTTACAGTGACCACAAACATTAGATGATAGTTGTCCAATACATGCAATTTTTTCACACCACTCATGTTCATGTGGTGTGCAGGATTACAACATTTGAACTTGTGGAATGCTGGCCATAAAACATCTGTTTATTAAAAGTATATGAATAAGAAAATTGACTGGTTTAGGAATTAATTTGACAGATTAGAAATGTATAGAAGCAGCCATCAGGGTCCCCAGATGGTCCTACATGCTTGTCTTCAACATTACTTACCAACTCAATATGTAAAAACCTAATAGACATTATATTCCACATTTACTAACAGAAAAGTAGACGCTTTTTAATGAGATTGCTAGACGCCTATCAGAAGACTGACAGGTCTTAATTGATTTAATTGAGTCTGCCTGAATGGTCAGAATCTGCTGGTAGACTCAATCCTTAGTAAATTCGGGCCTATGAGACATTTGTGTGCAAGATAACCATGTAACCTTCATAACTGTGAGAAATTTTAACCTATTTAGTCCTTGTGTAAAAGTTTTTAAATGGCAATTATTTCAAATTGGCAGGATTCAGTTATTGGATATACTTTGTTTTAACCGTATAGCCCTCAGGTACATATTTGTAGTATCTATTGTCATATATTTATTTTTATTTATTTTGCATTTTTAGATGTATTCTTATTTTGGCTTTTACATTCCAGGCTGTAACTTTTAAATGGTTACCTTCTTGATCTCTTGGCAGAGTCTTTGTTATCCAAGCTTTCAACAGACCCAGTATAATCAAGACAATGGAGTCATTTTGTGACATTTTAATTTTTTTAATTGTCTATGAGTACTTTCAAGCTTTAAAGCTGAAGTCTTTAAAACTTATAATATATATGTATAATACATTTATACATTTGTCAGGTATATGAAAAACCATCAATGATTGGATTGTTGACCGATTTCTATTTCTCAGGAGATCTAATGCCTAATGTCCTTGGTTGCCTTAAGAAAAGTGATCATTGTGGTGATTATTCAGGATGTTTTCAATGAGTTTGTTTTGTTTTCAATAGGGCGATTGTGGACATAGGATGAACAGTCATATCAATGAGGAGACATCTGAAAAAATAGCCTCAGTAGCACTCTTTGCTCCTAACCACCAGCTCACTGCTGGTGAAAAATCCAAGTCACAACTCCCTGAAGAGTTTTCTAGTCTGAAATTCCTCCAAACAACATCCTTAAGCTGGCAGAAGTCATGTCATCTTCCAACGAGCAAAGACGAAACATCTGACCAGTTAACATCTGAAATTAAACGGGTCCACCTACAACAAGATCTAGTTGATGGTCCCCCTCAAAAGCACGGGAGGAGAATACTACATAGGTCCAAAACTATAGGGCACAGTATGGGTGAGGAAACCATAGGACCAAATAACAATCTTGCATTACATAACAGCAGTTTGCCCCTTTTGGCAAATGTTGACCTCCAGGCTACAGTTTCCACAGATTCCTTAAAGTTTGTATGCAGTCCATCTCTACAAAACACCAGAAAATCTGTAATTGGTGGATATAGACATTCAGATCACAATGCTGATTCTGGGAAGGCTGTGGAATCTTGGGAATTATCAATGGGTGGGAATGTTTCTTCACAGAACCACTGCCATGCTTCAGAACCTGAGCAGAGAAGTCTTAAATTTCAGAAAAAAGGTAACCTTGAAGTGATGAGAAAGCAAACCCACGTGGAATATAGTGACACCAGCAGTGATGATGAAGACCGACTGTACATAGAAATCGAAAGAGAGTGATCTGGAATAATAACATCATGCCCTATGATTTTATTTTTGCCAAAAGACAATTCCTCTTCTATAGATTGGAAAGCCTTGTTTTGGATTTCTTTCCTTTCACTAGTCATTATGTTGACCAAGGAATAGTAAGATATAATAAGGTCATTTTTCATCTTTGACTGGGTTAATTTTTTTCATTAACCTAAACCATTGAGTCAGTGTACTGCTAAGGACAAAGCTGCTTTCCTTGTAGATATTAATTTGAAGAGTACGAGTTACCTACACAATGGATTTCCTTCAGTAGCACAATGCAAAGAACAGCGATGTATGGAGACAGAAAACCGCTAATAAAAGCTGAGCCTTTAGAAGAGTTCTGAGAAGCTGTCTGCAAATTTTTACCAAGGCAATGATGTGATAGCACCCTGTTAGATTATAAGCGCTTATGAGCAGGGCCCTCTTGTATTGCAACTGAACTATCTCCGTTTATAATCTAGAGTGCTATGCAAACTGCTGGTGCTATATAAATCCTGTATAATAATAATATTAATAGCACCTAAACCCCTCCTTTGCTGTAAGGGTGGATTTTTATACAGGAATTGCCCCCCCAAATAAACCCGTTGTGGGTATTAACTCTTTACTACCCTTGTTCATCATATCACTGCAACCAGCACTAGGCTCACTACTACTTGTTTACATTACTTAAGCCATGGTGGCCATAGTATATAGAGGGCCTCTTTATGATATTCTTCCATGTTAGAAAATGACTTCTTTCTGCATGCTAACATGCCAGAATCTGTAATAGGCAAGAAGTAATTTGGCACCTGCAGGAAGTCACATGGCACCTTCAAGTGTAAATTCCTATTTTTCCACCTTCATCCTCTTACCATTCATTCCATCTACATCATCTCCTTTTTCACCAGAAATATTGACATCAATGGATCTAAGTTTCTTAAAGTTGTATGTGCTTCTGGACCTTGGGTTCCTCCATATTGGTATTCAGATGATCAGCAATGCAATGAAAGGTCCTTTTCTGGTCAATGATGTGGCTTTACTTGCTCTCCCTTGGATTGATGGGATACTGGTGAAATATTATTAATGGACATTCCAGCCACTGTCAAACGTGGGTGCAGAATCTGAGATAAGTACTCCATGTAGCAGCATGGTATAATCAGGTTCAGGAATTTGCACAAAATAGACACCCTTTAATTAAACCCTGTAGTTGAGAGTCAATTTACATTTCATCATAGGTTACTGATTTCACACGTTTTTGATTAATTGTATTCTCCTGATTAACCTAGGAGCAATTATAGATGGTAGGTACAGTACTCTAAGTTTTTTTTTGTGATTGGCTGTTTTCGATGTATCATTGTAACAAATTCCAGCTTTTTATCTGAATGCTTTACAGTACTGTTCTCTGCCATTACATATATTTATATTTTTTGTGGTACTATATTGATTTCAGGCGTCATTTACATTGACACACACCTTGCAGCATACGCTTTGAATTTTTAAATATTATTGTTTTTTAAAGCTCTAAACAGGTGTGAGGTAATGTGCAGTTTTTTTGCCTTCCCCACTTGATGCTCTTTGACAATCAATATAGTTTTGTATCTATATAATGTACAGAATATTTACTTTACTGCTTGTATTTTACATAAAACTGACATGCAAAAGTTTTCAGGATATTCCAGTTTGGAGCTATTTTCTAGGTTGACGTTAGTTGTACAAGAATAAAGAAAAATAAAACTACTGAATTAAACACAACCCTGGGCAATTCGGACTGGATATATGATAACAATAATGTATAAGTAGAAGTCGTCTTCGCCAAAATAATGTATAAATATATATAGATATAGACAGCTGAAGATATATGCAAATCTCTGCTTTTAAATGTTGAGCTTGAGCATATCCTCTCATATGCATTCCTATAGATTGTTTATTGTAATGGGCAGCCTCATTGGTCTATAGGGAATCTTGGAAACTGGGAAGGCACTAAGCCTAGCTTTAATAGAAAAGTTGCCTCATTCTCTGGATCTATCGACCATTTTGATATGCAGATTTTTCTGTAGAGAGGCCTGTTACAGTCAATTTAGCAGGCCTCTGGGGTTCACTAAGTAATGTGATGATGCATCAAAGATCTGCAATTACTAATAATTACCACACCCTAAAACGGTGTAGTGCAGTCCAAAGTTAGATTGAGACTGTAGTGTTAAAAAAATAATGCTTTTTATCACACAAATTATTTAGTTCCTTTTATTAGACAACTGTTAACTGTATAAAACTGTTTGGTAAAATGTATACAATGGCAAAACTAAAAACAAAAAACACACATAAAATACAGTACACCTCTGTTAACACAGGCACATTAACCCAGGTTTTGTTTTTTCAAAATTGCAACAAGTACAGAAAAATAGTGGTCCTTCAAGAACGTCAACTGCAAAATTTTCTTTAGAAAGTGCTGTGCCTAGCACAAAACGTGTCAGAATAGAACCTGTTCATGCTGGCTTTTTTAATAAAGGGAAGGTTATTTTGCAACCTAATTTTACCTGGAGATACATGTGAAATATTTGATGCTGCAAATTTTCCTGTTGTGAGCCAAAAACTTTGCCTATGCTGCGCATAGGTCCCATGTGGTGCTACCAGCCCTGCTGAAAGCAGACCACCAACTTCAAAACACCTCTCTATGTTCTCATCTTACCATGAGGGAAAGGGGATGTTTTTTTTTCCAGGGGAGAAATCAAGCATGGCTGACAACACTGCTTGTGATTTCAGTGCATCAGAGGTATCAGCTCATAACAGAAAATGAGTGAGCTTACTGGATTTCTTGCAGAACAGGTATTTTACTGTACTTGCATCATTTTTAAGAACATTTCACTGCAAGGTGAGGCAGAGTTAGGAGCTCACTGGACTTATTTCAAGATCAACAGGTAATTTTGTGTACTTACAATCAAAAATGTGCATGTACTGTAGAGATGTATTTCATATGCCTTTTTTATTTTGTCCAGACATACTTTTTAGCATAAACTGCAGCAAAGAACGCTTTAATACAGTAAAGTAAACAAACATTAACTACAAGCAGAAGGTTTATTAACGCGATAGTTTGAATCCAGCCACAAAGGCAAGCTGCTCTTTTCCTATTCAGAAGACCAATTAACTATAGGAAATATAGTTTGTGTTCACAGATACCATGCATGACCACATATCAGTATTTTGGTAACAATATTTTTATTCCTTAATAACTTCATAATCTTAATGTTTGGTTGACAGGGGTTCTGAGAAACTAATTAGTTCTTCATTCCAGATGGTAAACACGAATTTGGCATACAATTATCTGGCACCAAATTTATAGAATGGAAATTGCTATTCCAGAACTAAGAAATTTCAATATTATAAATAAGTAAATTATTGTATGTTTAAATAAAAAACACCATTTTACAGTGCTTGCTTGAAGAAAAATATGAATATTGAAAAATAAAATTGTAAAATGTTATTAAAAGTAAGTTTTGTTTTGGATTTGCTTTCTGTGTATTTATGCTGGAATTTGACATAACAAACTTTCAGAAATATTTTAGCCATAGCACTGTACATTATAATTCACATTTTTGCCTTTAAACAATGATTTATACAAATATTTGGTTAAAAGGCCCCAAAAATAGAAACAAAATCAACTATCTTCATTTAGTAAATTGATTTTCAGAAAGATTTTAAAAAGCCCAAAACTTTTTTGGCTATGTTTAAACACCTTAGCATCAGTACCTGTAATCTATATTTATACTGACTCTTTGTAATCCAATGCACACAATTACAAATGCCATGCATATCTCTATTTTGTCTCATTGCCACTAATTTACATTCAGGCAGAAGGAATGAAAAGTGTCCATGCACCCATGCAATGCTGGACTGTCAGAAATCCACTGAGACATTATTAAATAGCAGTAGTGGATGTGTGGGGAAAATATTACATATACAGTCTGTATATATATAAAAAATATATACTTTTTTTGCATATCGGAAAAGGTCACAAAAACTAAATGTTTTCTTGATAGCTTTGATGATTTAATTTTTTACATTGTCTTTGTCTTCTTTTTCACAGCAGCAATTGTGAGCACTCATTAGGCTGTCACTTAAGCAATCATCCACTTGTGCAGGGTTATCTATGGAGCTGTAGCTTTCAGCAGAACAGTGAGTTAAACTCTAAGACATAGGAGATTTTATTGAATTTAGTATTTTATTGAATTTAGTTTGTTTTTTTAAACTGGTTCAAAAACATCATCAACTATTAGTTACACAAATGGCACCATTTTCTGAAAAGTGTTTTGCACATTAATTCAGGATTTACCCAATCCCACCTTGAATTTTTTTTAATAAAGTGTGTCTAAAGCCCTTTTTTTTTCCTTTTATAGAAGGCTTAAAGCCAAATCCATTACTGGAAGCTCCATTGCATAAATGGAGATAGTTTTGAAATAGCCTCAAAAGAACCCCAAAGGGCCTAAAATGGATATGGTCCAGAAACATCTAGACAAAATAAAGATGAATAAAGAACCTGGACCATAGGCTCACACCCATGTGTGCTCAAAGAGTTCAGCTCTGTTATTTCAAAGCCATTGTATCTAGTTTTTAGAGTCTTTTTAATGACTGGCTCAGTACCACTAGATTGGTGCAAGGTCAATGAGATACCTATATTTAAAAAAGCTTCAAAATCTTTACCAAGTAACTACAGATTGGTTAGATTAACTTCTATGGTCGAGAAGATACAGAATGTGAGAGTTCCATAAAGTACCATATAGAAGAGTTTTTACTAGAAAACAATATTTAAGAAATAGACAGCAACCTAAGTTGTCAGACAAATCTGCTTTATTTTCATGAGAAAAGAAGTATAAAATTGGATGAAAGGAGTGTCCGTGGCTATAATATACTTGGACTTTGCAAAACCATTTGACAAAATTCCCAACATATGGCGAATGTGTAACTCTTTAGACTTACAAATTCAGTTTCAATAGAAAACGGTCAAAAAGACTTTATTCATAGAGTTGTGATATAATACTCTGAATGGTCTAGGGTTGTTAGTGGTGTACCCCAGGTTCAGTGTTGGGACACTGAATGGTCTAGGGTTGTTAGTGGTGTACCCCAAGGTTCAGTGTTGGGACACTGAATGGTCTAGGGTTGTTAGTGGTGTACCCCAAGGTTCAGTGTTGGGACACTGAATGGTCTAGGGTTGTTAGTGGTGTACCCCAAGGTTCAGTGTTGGGACACTCACTTTTTAACTTATTTATAAATGATATTGAGTTAGTGATAAGTATTATTTCAGTGTTGCAGATGACACCAAGTTATGCAGAGAATAATATTCTTGCAGGATGTCTTCAAACTTATAAGCAAGTAAAAATTGAGGTTTAAAATTTGATAAATGTATGCACTTGGGGGCTATAGACATGCATGCATCATACATTCTAGAAGGAATACAACTTAGGGCATCAATGGTTGAGGAGGATCTGGGTGGTTTGGCAGATAATAGGCATACAATGCCAAGCTGCAGTTTCTAAAGCAAGCAAAACATTTTCTTGTATTACATGATGTATAGATTTCAGAGAGAGACAAATAATTTTACCCCTGTACAAAGCAATAGTAAGGCATCCTCTAGAATGCAGTCCTGTGTTGGGCATCAGTTCAGAAAAAGGAAATTGGGGAACTGGAAAAATGGAGGAGTGCAACCAAATTGATAGGAGGTATGGAGGAGGTCAGCTATGAGGAAAGATTAGCTGAACTGAATTTATTCTCTCTTGAGAAGAGGAGATTACCCCCCGGAGAGAGATACAGTTGTGTTCAAAATAATAGCAGTCAGACATCACTAACCTGATCAATCACTGTTTTTGGTAGAAATATTTCTACATGGTAAATAATTTACTAGCAGGTGTAGTAGAGTAATAGAAATCCAACAGACCCAACAGTCATGACATGCATGCTGCTGATTCTGTGTAATTGAATCACTAATTGAAAGGGGCATGTTCAAAATAATAGCAGTGTGGAGTTCTATTAGTGAGGTCATTCATTCTTTGAAAAACAAGTGGCAATTATTGCCCTTATTTAAGGAAGAAAGGCAGCAAATGTTGTACATGCTGGTTACAGTGCATTTCTCTCTGAAATTCTGAGGAAGATGGGTTGTTCCAGTCATTGTTCAGAAGAACAGCGTACCTTGATTAAAAACTTGATTGGAGAGGGGAAAACATATAAAGAAGTGCAGAAAATGATAGGCTGCTCAGCTAAAATGATCGCAAATGCTTTAAAATGGCAACCAAAAACGTGGAAGAAAGCGAAAAACTACCATTCGAATGGATAGAAGAATAGCCAAGATTGACTTTATGGAGTGGCCAGCTCAATCCCCGGATCTTAATCCAATAGAAAACTTGTGGGGTGACATCAAAAATGCAGTTTGAGGCAAAACCAAGAAATAGAGAAGAACTGTGGAATGTAGTCCAATCATCCTGGGCTGGAATACCTGTTCACAGGTGCAAGAAGTTGGTTGACTCCATGCAACACAAATGTACAGCAGTTCTCAGAAACAGTGCGACTACAACCAAATATTCATTAGGTCATTCAAAGGAAAGTAAAATCTTCAAACATTTTTCAGTTTATATAGTGAATGTTTGCGTTTATAAAGAAGAATACAAACATTGCTATTTTTTTGAACCGTCTAATATTCACTATATTATATTTTTTTAGAGGAACAACACACATTTGATATATTTTTCTTCATGTTTTGATTTGGAATAGAATGTTTAGTGTTCCCAATGCATTTGTGTGGATGGAAATAAAAGCTATTAGAAGGATTTTGAGCTTTATTCACTTTTTTCAACACACTGCTATTATTTTGAACACAACTGTATGATATCCGTGTATAAATACATAAGTGGTGCATAGTTATTCACTTTAAAAGATCATCACAAAGGACAAGGGGGTACCCTTTATGTCCGGCAAAAATTAAATTTAACCTCCACATACAAAAAGGGATTTGTTTCATTAAGAGGCTGTGAAAATGTTGAATAGATTTTCTCAAGGACGGGTTCTGGCCAGCTCAGTAGGTTGTATTAAAGAAGAGCTGGATGCATTTATAAATGAACCAAACATAACTGGATATTAACACTTATAGGTAATAACACCAGGGAGGGTTGACCTAGGGAATATCCAAATGCATTCTGGGCAATCAGGAAAGAATGTATTTTTCCCCTGCTGGAGCAAAGTGGACCATGCTTTATAGGGTTTATTTTGCCTTCTGCTGGATTAATTGTGGGTATATAATGTTTTCAATTTAGCAAATACATATACCTGAAAAAGAAACACAAAATAAATATAATTAAATACTGCAAAATAAAACAGCAGTCAAAGAGAACACACTGATCACAGTCTACATGATGACCTTTAGGATGGATAGTAATCAAGTCTATTTAGCCATTCCACCTCATGCTGTTTAAAATGTTACTAAACCCACAACTGTAAAATCAGTCCGTATATGCAGTAAAGCATGCTTGATATACTCACTGTGGAACCTAAGGGGTTACTTCTCTGCATTGTGTAAAAAAGGCTGTTTGATCTTTTCTTCTCTGCCCCTCCTCTTGTTCAAATGCCCACGCTGATAAGACAGACTGAACCGTGCCCTTCTGCTCAGTTTAGTGTGTATTGCTAGAGAGGTTTTTTTTATTTTCTTGGGAGAGTGCATGTAATCAGCACAGGGCCAATCAGCACTGTCCAGACAAAGGTCAGGGGATTTCCATCTTAGAGAAAACTCCTCCTACAAGCTCTAACCAGTGCTCAGGTCAAGTCACAAGACTGCTCTAACTGTTGATGAGAAAAGGTATTTAGCAGTTTATATTTATTAGAATAATTGTGTGTACTGTGGGAGACCAGATATAGTGAATGCAGGGTCTGGGGTTTAGTAACACTTTAAGTTCTCAAATACCCTCTCTTTTTTGTTTAGGAATACATTTTTTAATCCTGTATTTAAACGGAGATAGCTTTTGACCACCTTCAGTACAGTGTCTAGCAACTGGCAGTTGAGTCTATGAATTCTTTATAGAATGTTTATGTTTGGCTATATGTTCTTTAACCTTTTGTGTGGTTTCACCCACAGAGTAAAGTCCACATGGGCACTTCACTATGTAATTAACTCTGACAGGTGAAGACATCTAAGTGGATGGGGACAAGAATCCCCCCTAATCAAATTGTAATACTGTATACGAGAGACGGCTAGCTATTTCCATGGAGATTAAAAATATGAGAGGTTTCTCAATATTCTCTTTCAAAAAGTTTTTTTTTTTTTTAATCTACTTTATCCTGTATAGTTCTTCCTTTGGCAGATCCAGTTCGACCAGCACTGTGCCTACTGAGATGGGGCTGTCCACCATTACTGGTTTAATCAAGGGCATTTTTTTCAAAGCAGTGTGTCTGTGTGCAAGATCAGAATTTGGGCCCCATTGCTTCAGACAAAATGAATGTGGCACACACAGCTTGTTGCCTCAAAAAGTGGGCTGCATTTCCTTTGTGCTGAATATTCAGAGTGGCTTAAACAGATGTGGAATTGGAAATGTACCATGTAGTGTACAAAACAGGGGCAGACTGACGATTTGGAAACTCGGGCACTGCCTGAGGGCCCAGGGTCAGTAGGGGGCCCCATGAGATGCCCCTGGTACCTTTTTCATAGGCTTTTTTGAGTTTGGTCAAGGACACAGGGGCCCCATAATCCCATATTGTCCGGGGGGCCCATGAGTTGTCAGTCCGCCCCTGGTACAGAATGAGAGGGCAATGATGCCAAAGCACTCAACTTCTTTAGCATGATTTTAGTTCAGGACCTGTTATTACATGTAAAACCTTTGTGCACTGTTACACCTGCATACATGTAAACAAAGCCTTAACCCCTGCCTGGACAACACGCATGTGAATGTGAAGAATGCCTGTACCTTTACTTCAGTGTCTTACCTTTTTCCTGGCCAGAATCCAGATGTTAAAAAGGTACTGTATGTACTACACAACATATAGAGTATGGCCAGGAGTATGTAATGTATACTGTATGTTATTTAATGCTGACTACTGCAATCTGTATGTGGTGTCATATTTTAACCACTTGTCGCCGAGCATACACATATATGTGGCCCTACTGGACTGGGATTTTTTCTGTGGGGCCACATATATGTGCAGGTGTCTTGGTGCATGTGTTTCACCGGGAGCCCCATGTCCCATACTGACAATCGGTTCATGTAAAGGATACCCAATCAGGTGCAAAAAGGGGGGAAAAAACTGCTTTTTTACTTGCACGATTGGATGATGGAAATCAGCAGAGCTTCACCACATTAATTCGGGATTTGGAGAAAGTGAGTGCAACTACACCTGCAAAGTCTATTTGCCTTTAGTAAATCTGTCCCATTATATAATGCTGATCACTTCACTCTTTACACTGGACATTACATTTTTCCAAACTCTGTATGCTGTTTATTTTGCATACTCCTGCTTGCTGCATTCGCATCATGCAGAGTGTGAAGGATTTGTCATGATTTGTGCTGCTCTGTCAGATGTGTAGCACAAAACGAAGAGTTTTGGAGCACTTCCTGAGGCACGGAGGTATTTGCCCACTCTTCCTTGCAAAACACACCAAATCTGTCAGATTGCGAGGGCATCTGCTGTGCACAGCCTTCTTCAGATCACCCCACAGATTTTCAATTGGATTCAGGCCTGGGCTCTGGCTGGGCCATTCCAAAACTTTAATCTTCTTCTGGTGAAGCCATTCCTTTATTGATTTGGATGCATGTTTTGGGTCATTGTCATGCTGAAAGGTGAAGTTCCTCTTCCTGTTCAGCTTTCTAGCAGAACCCCGAAGGTTTTGTGCTAAAATTGACTGGTATTTGGAACTGCTCATAATTCTCTCTACCTTGACTAAGGCCCCAGTTCCAGCTGAAGAAAAACAGCCCCAAAGCATGATGCTGCCACCACCATGCTTCACTGTGGGTATGGTGTTCTTTTGGTGAAGTGCAGTGTTTTTGTGCCAAAAATATCTTTTGGAATTATGGCCAAAAAGTTCAACCTTGGTTTCATCAGACCATAGCACAGTTTCCCACATGCTTTTGCAAAATTTAGCCGGGCTTTGATGTTTCTTCTTCATAAGAAAAGTCTTCCATCTTGCTACTCTACCCCATAGTCCAGACATGAAGAATACGGGAGATTGTTGTCCCATGTCACACACAGCCAGTACTTGCCAGATATTGCTGCAGCTCCTTTAATGTTGCTATAGGCCTCTTGGCAGCCTCCCAGACCAGTTTTCTTCTTGCCTTTTCATCAATTTTGGTACGTCCGGTTCTTGGTAATGTCACTGTTGCACCATATTTTCTCCATTTGATGATGGCTGTCTTCACTGTGTTCCATGGTATATCTAATGCCTTGGAAATTATTTTGTACGCTTCTCCTGACTGATACCTTTTATCAATGAGATCCCTCTGATGCTTTGGAAGCTCTCTGCAGACCGTGGGTTTTGCTGTAGGATGCAACTAAGAAAATGTCAGGAAAGACCTACTAGAACAGCTGAACTTTATTTGGGGTTAATCAGAGTCACTTTAAATGATGGCAGGTGTGTACTGACTCCTATTGAACGTGATTTTGAATGTGATTGCTTAATTCTAAACACAGCTACATCTCCAGTTATAAGAGGGTGTGCACACTTATGCAACCACATTATTTTAGTTTTTTATGTTTACCCCCCCCCCAAAAGATTTCAGTTTGTTTTTCATTAGAGTTGTACAGTTTATAGGATTTCTCATTTTTTACATCACAGAAAGCTGACATTTTAACAGGGATGTATAGATTTTTTTTATATCCACTGTATAGCTGTCAGTAATTGAGTTTATTAGGAACTATTCAAAATTAAATACCAGTTTTGGTTGGACTGACACTTTATGTGAAACAATGATATGAATTTATGTCTTGGAGTTAAAAAAAGGTCTTTGAATTACAGTATGTCAGACTACAATATTTTTTTGTGAATTATTTCTTTGATTAAATGGTCTGTCATCTCCCTTAGAGAGGTTTGCAAAAAGATTGTAAAACAGGTTTATGGCACAGGGTCTAAATATGACTTTTTCCCCCAAACACACAGGAAAATTACTTGCAGTAGATAGTCCAAATGCCTGAAATATAAACAAATCATCAAACCATCATTTCAGCTGTCACAATGTTCTGCTTCCCACTCAGTAAGAAACAAGGATCACAGGATCAAAGAGCCTAGTATATATATCAGAAATGTTTCAGTTTTCTTTTTGGTGTTTGTGTGAAAAACCGAAGTCCAACCAAACACATATATTCAGTTTATGGACAGATGCTGTGGGTTAAAAAACTCACTGTTTTCCTAGATGTCTTGGAACTCCCTAGTGGAGTGTTTGGCTTTGTTGTATTATTTTAGGTCATTACACTCCCAAGCCAAGCTGTTCTCCTCCTGCTGTTTATTCTTGGGATAAAAAAAAGTATAGGAAAAGCACAGAGTAAAAGGTACAGTTGTGCTCAAACGTTTGTATACTATGGCAGAAATCATGATATTTTGGCATTTTTTATTGAATATATGACTGATCATGCCAAAAAAAAACTCTTATTTAAGGATACTGATCACATGATCATTTATTATTACATAGTTGGCTCCTTTAAATCATAATAACAGAAATCACCCAAATGGCTCTGATCAAAACTTTACATACCCTAGAATGTTTGACCTTGGTACAGACACACAAGATGACACACACACATATTAAAATGGCAATTAAAAGGTTAATTTTCCACATATGTGGCCTTTTAAATTGCAATTAGTGTGTGTATAAATAGTCAATGAGTTTGGTAGCTCTCACATGGAAGACATAAGAAGCAGAAAAGAACTGTCAG
Source organism: Staurois parvus (assembly GCF_062004578.1). Lineage (NCBI taxonomy): Eukaryota > Metazoa > Chordata > Amphibia > Anura > Ranidae > Staurois > Staurois parvus. The sequence goes on from NW_028318883.1 coordinate 1,322,325, forward strand.
CAGACCAGTATAACAAGGTAATGGAATTTTATACAGATGGAAAAGGATATAAAAAGATATCCAAAACCTTGAATATGCTAGGCAGTACTGTTTAATCTCTTGATACCAAGCCAAGGTCAGTTAGATCAATAAAGTTTGCAGCCACAATTGTCAGAGAAATTGTTCAGGATACAAAGAAAAACCCACAGGTAATCTCAGGAGAAATATAGGCTGCTCTGGAAAAAGACAGTGTGGTTATTTTTAAAGGAGCACAATACAAAGATACTTGAACAAAAATGAGCTACACGGTCGAGCTGCCAGAAAGAAGCTTTTACTGTATTTCTCCTGAGGTTACCTGTGGTAACCTTAGTATCCTGAACAATTCTTCTGGCAGTTGTGGCAGCAATTTTTCTTGCTCTACCTGAACTTGACTTGGTATCAAGAGATCCCCAAACTCTCCACTTTTTAAAAAAAGTGATTGAACAGTACTGACTGGCATATTGAAGGCTTTGGATATCTTTTTTTTATCCTTTTACATCTTTATAAAGTTTAACTTTTAACAGTTCTTTTCTGCTCCCCATGGTTCAGTATCTAGCCTGTTTCCAAAAGCCAAGCAAACTGCTCGTGAGCACAGCAAGTTAGATTGTTGATATCCAACAATATGGTAACTCCAGTCTGCCAGCATTGTTATAGGGGTATGACAAAGGGCAGGTATTTAAGTTATACAGCAGACGGGGGGCATGGCCAGGAACAGCATGTGAACAGACACACCTCACAGAGCTTCCGGAGATTATCTCGATTTAATCCTGTTCCAGCACTGCGGACCCCTGAGACCGGTTCCCACCTCCTCCTCCCCCCTCATTGACAACCCGATACATCTACTTTCACAGTTACCAACATGGTGGCTTGCAAGAACAAAGATGAAGGACCACAGCCTGAACTTCAACATGGATGGTGCCGCGGTGGCCCTTCCACAACACACCTTGCGTGATGTGGAGAAGCAGAAGGCGGCTGTAGGTAAACCTGCTAAGACGCCCAACAGTTCTTTGGGGGATCCTCCTAGGGATATGCGCTATTATGCCCAAAAGCAGGTCCCTCTGAAAAAGCCGCTCCAGCTGCCGTCAACCTTCCCCCCGGAGCTCTTGGACACTGAACAAGAAGGGGATAGTGGTGGGCAAGCTGCAGGTGCCATTTTAGATCAGCTTAATTCGCTACATACAGATACAGGTGAGGAGGAAGATGAGGACAGAGAACAATCTACATTATCAGAGATTCTGCAGGGGATTAACAAATTCACAGCCTCCGTTAATCTCAAGTACCAGTTTGGTGGTCTGAAGGAGGAGGTCTTCCTGATCTGGCAGGACTTTCAAAAGATATGGGAACATACCATGGCTGCTGAGAGTTGAATCAGTGACCTAGAACAGTGTTTCTCAATCAAGGCACCCTTCAAAATTATGGACAATTTCAAGGCACCATTTAAAATTGACAGTCTTGAGGCACCCCAAAAAACTATTCTAATAGTGTTACATAATGCATAAACATCCACACATGTAGTACACCCAACTTTAGAGATTTATTCTTCCAATTCAAATCCACTTTTGCACACTGGTACTGCGTAGTATTCCAATGCTCCTTGCTAAGTTTTTCACCATCACTCAGCTAATGTGACCAATACTGATGGAGAGGGGCAGGGGAGGGTCAAACACTTTTTCTGCACAGCGCCCTCGGGACCAGGCCTTTTGGCTAAGTTCAGGGCAATTTTTGCTACAGGCCTCAGGGCCTGGTCTGTGCACATTTGGCACGACCACTTTTTATTTATTTATTTCTCCCACTGTTTGTCACTTTCACTCTTAGGTGTGTGTTTTATTTCCTCACAGGATGGAGGGTGTGGGTCCCCGGGCCTACCCTGAAGTCTAGGGGGAGGATGTGTGGCCTTTTGGTTCCTTCCTCCCCTGTCCCTAGGGGGTTTTTCTCTTCGGGAGAACCCCCTGGCCAAGTACTGAGTGGTTGGCTTCGGCTGGCCACAAGGAACGGTGGTCCACCAGGCCTTTTGGCTAGGTGGACCAAATGGGAACCTTGTCCCTGTCAGGAGCTTCATGCCCCGGGGGATCAGGGTAGAGGTCCTTCCCCTTCAGGGGAAGGGAAAATCACACCCCTAAGTGCACTTTTTTGTGTGGTGTTTTGCACTTGCACGTTTTTTTGTGAACACTTACGGGTTTTTTTCGTTTTTCGCACGTTCGCGGACTTAAAAAAAAATTTACTCTGGTTTGGTTATAAACTGGTCTAAATCTTCCTTATTGCCTCTAGGCAAACCTCCAGACTCAAAAATGCTATCTGTCCAGGACATTCCTGTCTCCTCCTCCTTTAAGTATTTAGGCATTCAGGTTTCCCCAAGCCCTCTTGATTACCTTCATCTTAATTTGACACCTCTTCTTAACAGATTTACTGGATTAAGATATGGGGTAGGCTCAAAATGTTACTGGTAGGTTGGATCAATCATATTAAAATGATCCTTATGTCACAATTGTTCTATGTTCTTCATAAGTCCCGTTATCCCATTGAAATTATTCTGCATTACCAATTTGATTTTCCACTTCTTTTTATAGCAATCAAAACCTTCTAGAGTTAAATTAGAGCAACTGCAGCAGCTAAAGGATGCTGGTGGCTTGGCCTTGCTTAACCCATGGCTCCATGACATAGCCTCTCAATTACAATATATTGCTCGGGTCATACACCCAGCAGCTGTTCTTGCCTTGAATCTTTGAGATACCGTCACCAAGCTCTTGCGATTCTTTGTGGGTATGGAGGTGGCTGAAGGACTTGAAGCTTCACTCTTTAGTAAATCTAATAAACTTTTCCCAGCCTATGCCATTGTGCAAAAAGTATGGTACAAACTTAGAACGATGCAGCAGGTTACAGGATTTACCAGCTTTAGCCCCATCTGGGATAATACAGAATACCAGGAATTGGCTCTATTGCAGTACGTTCCAAAATGGAAACACTATGGTGTTACCCATCTAGCCCATATTTTTCACAATAGTAAGTTGCACCCTTTTGCAGAACTCCAGTCATAATTCCAACTCCCCTCCTTAATGCTATTCTATTACTTCCTACTTCAACATGCTGTGGGGGCTAAACAAGGTACGGATATCTGGGAGCGATCTTCCATACCTATTTTTAATTTTATGCAAGATGTGACCTCATATAAACGGTTTACCAGCATACAGGTTGTAGTGGTAAATTTGACAAGCTGTGGGCTCCTTGGCTAGATATTTCAGGCTTAGCCCCAGTTGGCTTGATCATGGACCACATCCTGCAAGACTTCGAAGGTGCCATGATCTCCTCTCTGTTACTTATACATGTGTGATAATATTTATGACTATATATATGTGTGTTCTACGTATTCTACTATGCAGCTGCCAATTATTACCTTTGGATGTGTAAATGATGTGCCAAGTGTACGCTGTTATTTGGAATGTGTAATGTAACTTACAGTGCTCTGGTCTTTTGTATGTGTTTTTTTCTGGTTTAATTAAACTTTTTTTCCCTGAGAAGAAAAAAAATTATACAGCAGACTTATGTGTAATTGCTAAAGAAGTAGACCATTTTGCCTCATGACCAGACAAGTTGGATAAATAAAAGTTGAGGATCCTAATGGTTAAAATTAGTTTCTGATAGTTTCAAAGACTTTTAAAAGCACACTTCCTTTTTGATTGATTTTTTTTTTCAACAAATGTAAATAAAGGATTTAGTTTTTTTTTGCCAAAAGTGGCCTTTATCGATACCTATTTTAAGGACATTTTAGGATACCTGGTTACATTGCCTTAAGCAAATAACGTAAATTAACTATATAAAGGCAAGGGTGGAGTAATGTGTGATGCTGAGCAGTGGTTTACATTTTGTAACAGGAAGGTGGAATCATTGTGATGAGGAATGAGTTGGGTTTGAAGGAGGAATGATGTAGCATAGGGATACGGAGGGGCACACCTTAAATTGGACACCATAGGCTCCATCCCCTACAAATCAATCAACTTAGTGATGAAAGAAAGAAGAAGAACTAGAAAGTGAAAAGAAGCTTTCCAGACTAGGGTACACAGTTTATTAGAGTGGAATAATTCACAGACAGCTTTACTGGTAAACAAATCCCAGTTATGTCTGGTCTGTTTTTAATATCTTCTTAATCTGTGCTTGGATGTAATCATTAGAATAATTCAGTGGGAAGAGACTTGAGCACCCCGAGTGGAATGTCACCTTCTCTTGACCCTCTTTGTGCATGGACCGAATGCCAAAGCACACACAGCATATTCAGGCCCGAATGTTTGCATTATCAGTTGGAAGAACCAAGACTGCTCAAGAAACACATCAATTTAACAGCTCTGGTCATGTATCTGTTTTCACACAGTAAAACATCAACTTGGCCTTTCACAGCTTCTAAGAGACATGCTGACAAAACAGGAGACCAAGAACCAGCCCAGTGGGAGGACTTACTAAGTGTTTATGAAAGGATCAGGTCGTAAATTACATAAAGATTCATAATACTGTTCTTGTAAAAAGGCCATATTTAAGTACTACATTATAAAACTGTTCCCCAAAAAGTAATTGCAAGGATGAAATTTTAGGCTTCAATGGCCTAAGGGCAATGAAAGGGGGCATCACCACCCCCTATAAAATTGTCAGGTGGATGAATACATATGGGTGATTTCAGAAGCATTTTGTTTATTTTGCATTCCATTCTTTCAAAATTAATATGACATACAATATTATCCCAGGTGGCTCCACCTAGCCGGAACATATTCCACAGCTAGATCAATTGCAGATTGAAAGTCCACTGCTAGACAGAGGTACATACCGGCACCTAAGCATGCTTTGCAGCTTCTAGTTTACACTTCTGCAGGAAAGAGTCATTATAATGCAGGCTAAACAATGGTGTCAACTTTTGAATGTTCAGTTTAGGAGATAAGAACTTCTGATATGTGAATAAACTTATCTACTTTAAAAACTAGGCAATATAGGTTATATTTTATTTTACCATTTGGCGTTCTTCTGGGGAACAAGTACATTTCATCATACCCTTTTAGAAAAAATTTCTGAATCAGAGTCCAAGCCTATGACAGTGATCTTCTACTGGAGAAAATTCAAGCTTTCCACACTTCTGCAATCAAAACACTCTTCCTGGGAAAATAATTTTAGTTTGCATGAGATCTTTAGATATATGGTCATTGGCATTAGCAAAAGATGACATAATGCATTTGTGACTTGTTGACTGGTTCACTTTGCTGTAAGTCCTTTCTGAGCAATGGTGTGCAGCTGCGTATTTGGTTTTCGAAGCGGAGCTCATTATGAGCCATGGGTCACAATCTCAGCATCATCCTGCCATTTACTTTGTTAGAAGGAAAGGTAATTTACTGTACACATGACAACCATGTCCAAGCACATTTTGCATTTCAGAACTTGCATATCGTTTAGCTTGGGTTAAAAGAGTGCAAAATGTAAAAATAATCATATCAGTAAATCTATCTTTAGCTGTTGCTAATGCATTTTACTTCACACCTCATCCTGGAGTTTTCCTTTCAGGTAACTGTGAGATAGGTTTTAAGTGTTTTCTGGATGCATTGTTTGAGATCCACACAAGAAGCCTGGAGTTATTGTCCGATCTTGTGTGGTCTGTCCTTCACAGAATTTGTGAGAAATCGGGTAAATACACGAGGACAGAAGAAGTTTATTGGAGGAGATTAGTGCTTAGCAGAGAGAGGGATTTATCTTTCCGTTTAATACTGCTGCAAAAACAAACTAATATACACAAAATAACTACTGCCGCTCAGCAATACTGAGCTGGCCAGAGTCCAAGCCTCATTCAAAGCAGATGTGAACCAAAAGATGGGAACTGGTGAAGGCTGAACTGAGAAATGGAGGCAGAAGGTCACCAATATATTCATCTGGTTAGTTGGGAGACGGTTTCTTGTTCAGATGAAAGATAATTTATGTTAGATCATCCTCTTGGAACTGGACATCTTTCAATAACTAACTGCATCTCTTGGGCCAATTAACTATCTTCTTTAATTGCCCTAAATTGTAACACTTAATTTTTACTGGAATTTTACAGCATGTAGATAAAGGGCACAATGCAAGGAATGTAGGGATACAGATTTACGCATTAGTAAATCCATGTAAAGTCAATGTAAAGAGCAGCTCTGGGAAAATCAATAAATACACAGTGACAACAAACAAAGTCAATGGTGTAAAGATGGGACTGTGTCACGATTGCTCTGTAGAACAATTAACCAAGCATTGTGCATATTTATGGCCTTTGCAGATTATATCCACACAAAATAATTTTAAAGCAGGTTTATTTTATTTTACACCTCCGGAGATGACGGTTGGTGCTAGTGGTAGCACCAACCTTCATCTCCTGAGGTGTAAAATAAAATGAGGTGTAAAATAAAATAAACCTGCTCTAAAATAATTGTGTGTGGATAGATCTGTAAAGTCGTATATGATTCTTTGCGATTCTGTGGTACAGCTCTTGTAGCGCTATGGCTGATGCACAGAAAATTCTATGGAAAAAGGCTTTCAGATGTAACGTTTTTACGAGGTTCCCAACTGCGCCAGCTTGGGACCAGCTTCAGAATGTGACAAATGTGAATAGCAAATTTGCATACACACAGTAGGGCCAATGTTAACAGGAAACAGTTAGCCTACCAGCATGTCATTGGAATGTGAGATGAAACCAGGAGTACCTGAAAAAACACAAGCAAACAAAAGAAGAACATAAAACCCTTAGTCCCCTTTTACACAAAGGGTCTGTCAGTTTTTCAGGTGAACCTGATCAGACCCTCCCATTCACCCCTATGGACTGGCAGGTGTAATTGAACTTGTGTCCATTTACACCTGCCTACCTCCAATCTGATATGGTTCGCAAAAAAAAACAAAAAAAAAAAACAAAAACCAGAAGAGATCTGTCCCCCTCCATCCAAGCAGATCGAATCAGAGGGCAGTCGGATGGAAACAGTGAAGTCCGTTTACTCCTGGCCGCCCATAGAGCAGAGAGGGCTCAGTCCTGAGTGGACATGGACCTTTCATCCACCTGCGCTCCCTTTGATCAGCAGGGAATCAGCAGACAGATTCCCTGCTGATCCAAGCAAAGTCTGCCCTGTGTGGAAGGGCCTTATAGTTTACCTTTAAATGAATACATGGCATTGAAAGTATTAGTATTAGACAGTGTTTTACATTGAGCAGCGGCAAAGCAGACCACTGGTATTCTTGATTTCAGTCATAAAGAGTTAAGCAAGATTTGGGATTATTTAAAGTGTTACTAAACCCACAACAGTAAAATCAGTCTGTATATGCAGTAAAGCATGCTTGTTATACTCACTGTGGAACCTAAGGGGTTAACTCTTTGCATTTGCCATTTGATCCTGTTTTCTCTGTCCTTCCTCTTTGTCAAATGTCCACCTGATAAGACAGACAGAACCCGTAGCCACATGCACATGCTCAGTTTAGTGTATATTGCTAGAGAGGTTTTTTTTCTCTTGGGAGAATGCATGTGATCAGAACAGGGCTAATCAGCACTGTCCAGACAGAGGTCAGGGGATTTACATCCTCCTAGAGCAGACAGAAAACTCCTCCTAAAAGCTTTAACGAGTGCTCTGCTGAAGTCACAAGACTGCTCTAACTGCTGATGAGAAAAGTTATTTAGCAGTTTATATTTACTAAAATAATTGCATTTCCATGTTGTGTGTACTGTGGGAGACCAGATATAGTGAATGCAGTGTCCTGGGTTTAGTAACACTTTAAATACCTTGTATCAGCCTGAGGCAAATTAACTTACTATAAAGATAACACACAGTACATGTTTCAATAAAATGATTCAAAGCAGTCTGTGGTTTTCTGGATGTGCTCCATGATGTTTTATGGCATGTCTTATATCATGTGGACCTGTCCCTAGATCTCCCCATTTTAGATGTACAGTATACTATTGTACAATGTATACTATTATACCAGTTCAAGGTAACAGAACCACCCACCCTTAGAATTTGAAAGACCTCTACCTTGAGGTGATTGTAGCAGTATTCGTGCATTTTCAACAATTGAGTACTGCCTGTGATACTGTTTTTATTTGCACTAACATCAGGATAACAGCACAAGCTTTCAGGGTGTGCCCCTTCTTCAAGGTCCAAACAGTACTCTTTGGGCCTTGAAGAAGGGAGCACACCTTGAAAGCTTGGGATGTTCAAATAAAAAAAAAAAAGTATTACAAACAGTATCATCTTCCTCGGATCATCATCTGGTTATGTCAGAGCAGTCTTTGCCCTAACTCCACTAATGCTGATACCATGAATCATCTTGGAGATATGCATTGCAAGATGTGGCTTGGTCTCTGGCCACCTTACTAGGCAGAATAAGAAAAACCAGTGAGAATTGTTATATCTTTGATTTATATGTAGACAGACATTCAGATAGACCAGGGTTTCTCATCAGGGTTCCTCAAGAGGTTGCCAGGGGTTCCTTGAGCAATTTTTACCTCTCAGATAAGTTCCCGCTGACACCATTGATCTTTTTAGCTATCTGTAAGGGGGTAATTCTTCCCAATGGCCACAAGTGTAAGGAGCATTCTTACCTCTGACTATCACACTAATGTATCATGAATTGCAGATAAAGCCATTTTAGCAGGGGTTCCCTGAGACCGGAAAGTTTATGCCAAGGGTTCCTCTGCGTTGAAAAGGTTGAGAAAGGCTGAGATAGACGGACAGATAGGGATTTTAGGCAAAAAAAAAAGTCTAAATTATTTAGAATTGTATGCTATTGAATGTTGTTTGTCTGACTACCACTAGGTGGCAGGATACATGCAGGTTCTACAACTCTAGGTAGAGATTTAAAAGGGCTCAGATACATGTGACATTACTTCAAAAAGTGAAAAGTGATTTCACGTGGGGGATTCAGGGTCAGGAATTTCAGCACACACAATTTTGGCATAAATAACGTGTACAGCATCCAACAAGTGCATTTATTACACCCCAAAATATGCAATTTATTTCACACCTGATAAAATAATAGGCACTAACTGACTCTTAACCTCCCTGCAAACTATAAACCTAGCCAAAGCCATTAGCTAAATAGCCCCTAAGAGATTATGTGTCCAAATGCTTAGAATTTTGGGCATTTGCCCAGCACTGGAGGGAGTCTGGGGCATAGGATTTTCATCAATAAAATATTTCATCTCTTCTACATCTGTTTTAATTGTCCATCAAGACTATAAAGTTAACTTTGCATTAAAAGTTCAGTATAGATTTACTAACAACCTCAAAGTACAGACATTTACAAAAGTAACAAATCACATAGGCATGTTTTAACTTTAAAAGATTCAGAAAAAATGAGGAAGGGTTGTAACAGCGCAAACACTGCAAAGTCCTGGGAAATGGTAGTATGGGGTGATTGTGGTATTAGTGGCTACTGTATGAAGAGCGTAGGATTCCGTGTGGCACTGAGGGCAAGGCTTCCAAATAAGCTGTAGCAACTTCTGTAGATGAGAAAAAGGAGAGAAGCGCCTCTAAGTGCAATAAGTCTTTTAATTCAAGTCTAAATGTAGAAACACTCACATGTGTGAAGTAATCATAAACTTAAAAACCGTGGTTAACAATCGTTAACGGTGGGGTGGTAACCCGGGTGAAGAGCCGTCATCTTACTGCGATGTGGGGAGGTCAGCTCTCGGCTGGAACAGCGTGGTGGCTGGAGGGGAACAGCGGTGAGGCCGGCCGGCGTGCACGTCCTCCCTCAGAGCCGGATGGAACGTAGCGGCGGCGTGGCCGTGATGACGTCAGATCCCAGGGTGCACTGCAACACGTTTCGGCGCATGCACTGGCTGTGGAAGGCGGAAATGCACTCCTTTTTCAAGCAGCTGCTCCAGCCACCACGCTGTTCCAGCCGAGAGCTGACCTCCCCACATCGCAGTAAGATGACGGCTCTTCACCCGGGTTACCACCCCACCGTTAACTATTGTTAACCACAGTTTTTAAGCTTATGATTACTTCACACATGTGAGTGTTTCTACATTTAGACTTGAATTAAAAGACTTATTGCACTTAGAGGCGCTTCTCTCCTCTTTAACTTTAAAAGACACTAATGTATGTACTTGCTGTACATTTTAGTTGGTATCTGCCTTTTGCAGTCCTCTGTTCAGCAAAACTCAGACTGGGATAAGGAAAACCAGTACAAGTGTAATGGCAAGTTTGGGAATTCCAGGTAAAACTCAGGACATGAACTTGAAGAAAATAAGCTTTATTAACCAGCTGGTGACCTAGAGCCATACAAACTGCTGAAAACTGATGTTAAAGTGGTTCTAAAAGCCATGCCATTCCATGCATGAAGATAAAAAAACGCTGATTGCCGCCATTACTAGAATTAAAAAAAAATTCCAGTATATATACACAGCCATTTGTAGACACTATAACTTTCATGTAAACAAATTAAATTAATTTACACGTTTTGGGATTGTTTTTAAGCAAAGACATGTAGCAGAATACATTTTGGCCTAAATTTATGACGATATTTGATGTTTTCCTTTTTTTACTGGATATGTTTTAGAGCAAAAAATAAAAAATATTGTTTTTTTTTTCAAAATTGGTGGTCTTTTTTTGTTTTTAGCACAAAAAAATATTTCATTTGGGTACAGCGTTGCATGACCGCACAATTGTCCGTTAAAGTAACAGCGCCATATTGCAAAAAAAAAAAAAAAAAAAGACCTGTCAGGAAGGGGGTATAAATCCTCTGGAGAGCAAGTGGTTAAAGATGAACTAATTTGAAATGTATGCATGTGATATGTTTTAACTGTCAAAATACTTTGAATTCTGTCCAGCCTGTCTGCCTGAGATTCTCTTGGCACAGCCTGTGACACAGAGCTTGCATTTGAGATGCTTTGACATTTAATTTCCTTAGAATTAAAGTGATGCAAGGCATAAAGGCCAATAAACACAATGCACATGCATTCCAGTTTATTCAGGCTGGGTTTATACGTATGCCTTTGTGGTTTGGTAATGTGCATTAGGCTGCCAATGCTCCACAATGGGAAAAGAATCACTACCCTTTTTTACAAGTTGATGCATAGTTTTGTGTACCTTGGTCTCTACTGTGTGTTAGAGTGCACTTTACAACACATAGTACCTCTGCAAACCACAATTGGCCAGATGTGTTGCCTCAATACACAAAATGGAATGGCCCTTCAAAAATGGCCCACTAATGTATGTCCAAAACAAAAAAAATAAGCCAGATTACACTAACCCCATATGTTATGGCAATGCTGGCAAGATTATGGCGGTCTGGTTATCCTTGGGCTAGCCAACTTAGGCATACTCAAGACAACACTGTCCAGGAAGGTTACTTGGGAACAAACCGCTTTCTTTCATGATATTTACCTGAGAGAAAAGAGGGAGCAGCCGTCCCTGAAAAGAATATTGTAGGTCCATAAACTGGCCTAATCTGTCAAAGTAATCGACTGCGGAACGATCACAATCACTTTATCTCATTTGTCATTCAGTACATTCTGTTTACTGTCACACTTTACACGTTCCTTATTATTTTACTTATCAGTTATCAAAGTCCAGATGATTATCTTGTAAACAGATGGAAAGATATGCAGGACAATGACCTTCCAGCATAACACCCTGAGTATAAAAGATGCTCGATGTTTGGTTCTGCAATGCAGAAGTGTTAAAGAAACAAGTATTTTTAGAAGTTAACCAGTGAAATCTCACATATTCCTCTCATGGCAGCTGAACTTCTAGGGTTTGGAAAATGGAAACTCTGTAATGAGAGCTATCAGCACAGAGTTCTCAATGCCGGAAACTAATATCCCACCAAAGCCCCTTTTTCCCAAATATCCCCCTATTTTATATTGAAATACATGGCTTCCCATTGTCTCAGTGATGGAGATTTGTTCTTGGAAAAGTCCTAGCTTCCAGAATGTAAACAATGACCATAGTCACAAGGAAATGCCAACCTTTTAGGTTATGTCCAGCTTTGCAAACTACTCTTCCTTCTTTTGTCAAAAATCTTAAGACATGAAGAAATATTGCATTAGTTTTCATAAACTCAGTGTCTTCAAAAAGGAAGAGAAGGCTATAATGGAGGAAGCCTCACCCATACACCATATGATAGCAGTGAACCTCAATCCATCATTGCTCTAAAGAATATAGGTGAGAAAATAACTGCCGCCATCACAGCCTAATCACACAGTGGTTTTGCTTTGTGGCAATATCCTTTTGAATATGTTGTAAGAAAGTGTGTGTTATTTACATCCTCAAAGAGTGTTTTTGGCAAGTTAGCTTCACCTGCAAATATTTCTTTAACAGTCCCAATGTATCACAAAATCCAATATAGTATTAAACATTTTAAAGGCCTCTGGGGATAAAACATAAATTCAAGTTTCACAGCATACTTTACATTTGCTATGATATCATAAGAGCAAATCAGTCAACACTTTTTTTTTTTCTTCAAAGCAGACCTGTACTGAATGTTCTTCACCTCATTTTAGCCAGCAAAATAAAATCAGTTCCAGACTTCCACAGCAGCTAGGTATACAATGATTAGATAATCTCAGCTGATGGGGACTGAAGCACATACAGACCTGCCCAGTTAGAGGTTTTGCTTCAACTTTGACCTTTCCCTTCTGCTGATCACAGACCATCCCTAGGCATTTGGTCACGTGACTGGCTGCACTTTCTGCAGGTAGGTTTGTGTGCAGGGTTTTCTGTTTACTCACTCTAAATGGACAAGATAGTCATTAAAATAAATCTGTCAAGAGGGAAGTACAGGCACTGTTATTTAAAAAATGCTTATCTCTGTGGATTCAGTACATTCTGGGTCAGCTATCTTGCCCTCCTTATGTTTTTCTCAAGCCTGTGACCCAAGCAATTGAAGCAAGAGGCTCAGCATGACAGCCAGCCAACTAGCATTTTCAGAAATAGAGATCAGCAATGGCAGCATCTATATTCAACTCATGACTGGTTTGCATGAAGTGAGGGGTCAGTTTTGGGGGGGTAGGTCTTATTCTGAACTGTAATATATGGCACATATAAAATATGTAATTTATTTCTAGAACTATAATCTTTAAAATTTTTATCAAGGCAGTGCAGCACACACACATATATATATTTATATATATTTAATTCCACTTTAGCCACCATGGTCTCCTATCAGTCTGTTTTGCACAGGTCCAGGTAGGAGCACAGCTGCATTCATTAGTTGCAGGTTTCAGAACCTCACTGATTATTGCACCTGTTATTGTGCAGCATAGATGCTCTCCAAATGTAAATTGCATTCTAGAAATGAGATCTCACTGTTCTCTCCAGATATATTGTTTCATCTGTCACATCACTTCTTCATCAAGTACAGGTATGGCACACTTAAGTCATTGTTTGATGCTTTAAATAACCCGAATTTCTGTAAGTCAGAAATGGTGATACTGCAGTTAGTACTTCTGTATTAGCAAAAAGGATGTATCACATAAATGCAATTACTTTAAGATTAGTTCATGTATGTTCAGGTTTTACAAATCATGTTTCTACTTATGGCTGGTAAATTTTTATAGGGGCCGACAGGTTTGCTTAGTAGTCTGTGTTTCCTGGTTAGCAGTGCTGTACTGTTCTCTATCCAGACCTAAGCAGTTTCACAACTGCGTTTTGTGCATTTAGCCACATTACATTAGGGGGCACATTAATTTTGAATAGGCTATCGTTAAATTTAAAAAAAAAAAAAAAGGGCCTGTATAATTTTTTTTTCTTTCAGAATATGCATCTGTGTGTTATGGTGTGCTATATTGCAGGTCCATTGCAGCATACTGTAGATGTGTGTTGGGGTGCAATTTAGTTATACAGGCAATATCCTTCAATGCACACCTACAGTAAACGCCATACATGGGTCGAATTCCGAATGATTTTTCAATCGAAAACATAGTTTGTTCTGTAATCTGATGATGCCGCCAATGATTTTGAAAATCAGAAGTTTTTCATGAATTTTCCAGCATGCTCGATTAAAGGAAATGGGGAGGAACCACGTAAATCTGCCAGTGCCATTGCACCACTAACAGAGCGAAAATCGACCGATTATTCTTAGGTCCGATTTTAAAACGGAAAATAGTTAAAAAATCGACCCATGTATGGCTGGCCTATGGCCTACCAGTCTACCCAGGCTAATTTAATATGTTATTTTAGCAGTTGGCCTATAAATAGCAAGCCTGAAATACAGATGGCCACTAAAGTGGGGATATAAATAAAATAATGTTATGATATAGGTAACAACAAGCATGTAACAGTCACATTAATAAAGTCATGCAACGCTGCATCCAAATTAAATTTATGCCCTTTTATTCCCACAAATGGAGCTTTCTTTCAGTCGTATTTGATCGACTCTGTCTTTATTTTTTGTGCTATAAACAAAAAAAATGACAGTTTTGAAAAAAAAAAACAATATTTTTTTACTTTTTGCTATAAAACCTATCCAGTAAAAAATAAAATTTCGTCATAAATGTAGGCCAAAATGTATTCTGCTACATGTCTCCCAATACATGTAAAGTAATTGGTTTATGTGACAGTTATAGTGTCTACAAATGGCAGTGTATATATTCTGGAATTTTTTTTTCTATACCAGTAATGGCGGCGATCAGTGGCTTATGACAGGACTGCAGTGGGCATTCTGACACTGGGGGGAACTAACTGTCATTGACATCCCCAGTGACACTAGTACAGTGATCAGTGCTAATAAAAAGCACTGACACACTGTACTAATGATACTAGGCAGTAAGGGGTTAACATCTGGGGCTATCAAAGGGTTAACTGTGTGCTGTGTGTGTGTTTACTGTGTGCTGTGTTTTACTAGGGAGGCATGCTGTTTTGGTTCTATAGACTTCAATGGAAATGCTGCAGGAAAGCATGTAGTGCGTTTTTGAATCTGCCTAGGAATAAGAAAAATGAAAACAAAAAAAAAAGCATCAAAAATGCAACGCAATGCAGAAATGGATCAAATGCAACCTACATAGGTGTGAACCTAGCCTTACTATTTTTCCCTTTGTGAAAACGTAAAATAAAATAAACAAATTAAAAAATGTAGGTAAAGCTGGATTTGTAGTCACATCTGGTGTGACCTGGGCGAGTTCTAATTTTATGTTACACCTTTTGATATCAATATTTATCAAATGCATGATCATTTTTTTTTTTTCTTTTTGCAAGCGTGACATAGACATCAAGAATAAAAATATATCATAGTCAGTTTGTAAATATGTGTAAATTGGCAAGCTGTAGATAATCTATGAGAAAGTATTGTATTTTAGATGCACCCACTGATTAAAGTAGAACTAAACCCTTCTATCCTTTTTCAGCCAAGGAAGCTGCCATCTTAGCCTCTGTTTGATCTGCAACTTCCATGTTGCTGCACGTGATCAGTTATGACTTCAGCCATTTGATGGCTTGACAGTTTGGTTGAGAGGACGGGCAAATGTGACAGCATTCCCAGCATACTGGGAATTTAATTTATTTAAAACTGTTCAATCCATGGGTTTAGTTCTGCTTTAAATGATGTTTCACAGATGTTTTTGGCATGACTTTTCCGCATTCCTTTCTGTTCGGTTCAATTCTCCAAATGTAGGAAAAATGTATGTGCATTTTTAAAGTGTCCAGACTATAGACAAAATGTAACTAAAGGCAAAACTTTTTTTTCTTTTGTATAGAGTGGAGAGGGATTAGAACACCTGTCAGCTTTTTATTGCAGTTTGTGCCCCTACTAAGGAGATTCACCCCCTCAGTTTGTCCTGTTTACCACTATCATCAACCGTGAAAGTAAAAGAAACCCCACATTTTGGGTTGTCCCCAGAAAAGTAATACAGGCACCTGTCAGGGATGCGGGTGTGACCAGAAGTGTGTGGACTGACACAGGGAAACGCAAGCTTCAGATATGGTATAAATAAAACAATTTATTAAAGACTAACAATACAAACATAAACGCAGTGCACCAAACCCCAAGCTAACACAAATACATACAACAAGGTGAAACAAACCCAAACCTAAACTGATACAGATACACAGGTACATACACATATAGAGCACAACATAGTCAGGCAGGCCGGGTCGATAACTCTCGGGCAGGTAGGTACAGGAGGAGCAGGCGGAGAGAATGGTCAGGGTCACAAGCCAGGGATCAAAACAGGAGAAGTCAGCAGAGATCAGGATCAGGCAGGGTCGGCAACAAGTCAGGCAGAAACAGGAACAGGAACGCAGGTTACAAGATACAGGGGCCCATGGAAAAACACACACCAAGGCCCAGACTGCAGGTCTGGCCATCCCTTAAATACGCCTGCAATCAGCCCCAGGTGATGGCTAATTGCCAAAGTGAACCTCTGGTTGTTGAGAGCACCCGCTGGCCAGCCCTGGTACTGCAGCCCACAAGGCAGATGAGTCCCACCACTATTGGCAACTCCATTCCTGACAGCACCAGAGGGCAACAGGAGGGGAGGGGGACCCCCTTCCTCTGCCTGTAAAAGCAAGCCACTGGCTACTTAGCTGGTAGGATTGCTTTTGCACAAAAGATCATCACTGGCTGATTAAAAAAAATACGGGGGTTGATGCCTGCAGCTACAGGCTTCAGCCCATTTATAACTTCCAATCTGCCGACATACATGTATGTTAGTCAGTCTGGAAGTGGGTAGTAGAATCGGTTACATACAGTATGCAGCATCAGTACAGGTGACTTCCTGTCTGATGCTGCAACAAAATCCAATCTAGCTGAGTGCTGCTCAGCTAATCATAGGAAGCTTTGTATTTTTATCAGTGGT
This sequence comes from Staurois parvus, assembly GCF_062004578.1. Classification (NCBI taxonomy): domain Eukaryota; kingdom Metazoa; phylum Chordata; class Amphibia; order Anura; family Ranidae; genus Staurois; species Staurois parvus. The sequence continues at coordinate 1,339,120 of NW_028318883.1, forward strand.
TAAAAGGCTTCTTTCCTATTGGCTGAGGTGGAGAAGCAGGTGTTTTCCCGATGGTGGACCATACCTGTGTCACGTGTGTTGTCAATGCCACGTAGTGTACATGCACAGGGCAGTAATGAAATTACCTATCATCTACACAGGATCTGTGTGGTGAAGGCTGGTAAAAAGGTCCTGCTTTTATATGAATATAGATACATACAGTAACTGTCTGTACAGGACAGGTTTGCCAACCATCTGTAAATTTGTAACAATCAGTGATTTTTTTTTTTTTCTTTAATATCCTTTTTGTGTGTAAAAAAAAAAAAAAAAAACTTGTAATGGAAATGTAAGATTTTTAAAAAGTGATCCTTTGTCCTGAGGTGTATTTGTGTCTGTGAGGCTGTCAATTGTGGTACAGCAATTTAGAAATGTTTTGTGGATACTGTTATAGGCCTGTTGTGTGTGCTGTGTATATAGTGACGAGGCACAGATTCTGCTTAATGATCCCCTTTTAAGCCCCTCCCACTGTTAAGCAACATTTAGCCATACATACTGATCACTGCTATGCACACCACAGAATTACTAGGGTGCCCCAAGTCTTTTCTAATCCTACTCATGCTCACAAACATTTTGTAACTCTGTTTTCAGTTTTGCATTGTAAAACTAGTATTGTCAACGTTTACTGTATATATTGTTTTTACTGCTTAAATATCAGTTTTCTTATAATCCTGTCCTATTTCAGGATGTGAGTAAAAAATGTGCTCTGTCAGTAGATCTTCCATGTATTGTCAGTAAAAAAAAAAAGTTGCGTGGGTTTGCAACCTTGGTACAGGGTTTAGATGCATCCTTTATTTTAATTTTAACATGCACTTGTTAATATGGGTACAGGAGTCAATTACTGACCTCTGACACAGATTTGTCTAAACACTATAAGGGTTTACTGATATTTTTGCACTGTTTATGTGGTCCCATAGAACACAATAGAACTGCATTTGAGAAAAAATGCAGTACTGATAGGCTGCTTTTTTGTGTCTTTGTGCAGCTCTAATAGTCTCCAAGAAACAATGAGTGACAGGGTGACAATGCAGCTTGGTAGCATGTTACATACTAAGGCCTCATTCATATGGGTGTACTTATGCATACTGGAACAGATGAAGCAACGCAACAACCTCCACTTCAATCCAAAGCTCCAGGTGTCGGGGGAACAGGTTAAATGGTTTCCAGCATTGCATAGTCCACAAGGAAAAGCTGGCACTCTGGTAGATCAACAAAAATGGATATCCTTTACTGCAAAATGGTAAATTGTAGCCGAGTAAAAATCCTACGCGTTTTGACCCATAGGCCTTAATCATGGCTCAGCCATGATTAAGGCCTAACATTTGAAATGCGTTGTATTTCTACTTGGCTATAATTCACCATTATTCATTGAAGGATATCCAATTTCACTGATCTGCTGGCTTTTCCTTGTGGTCTATGTACTTATGTGCACATCTGTGTGAAGGGCCATCTTTGCCCACATGGGATGCACAGGTGTTCGTATGCATCCACATGCAGGCAGTCCTATTCATGTATTTTGGGTCCCAGTGGCTGCATGGGCACAGACGCCGGTCCCAGTTTGACAGCTGTGTGGGTGCGTGACCCCGAATGCTGACAGTGTGCTTTCAGGGACGCGCATCTACACTCACACATCTGTCAAACTAGGACCAGCATCTGTGGCTGTGCAGCTGCTGCATTCCAGTAGACATGAATGGGACAGCCTGCATGTGGATGCATGGAACACCTGTGCATCCTTTGCAGACAATGACAGCCCTTCACACAGATAAACATAGAAGTACACTTCAGTGAATAAAACCTAAATATGGCCATAACATAACCTTAGTCTCTAAGCTGCAAAGGCAACCAAACAAAGTTGTGAACATACTGCAGCACTGATGCTCTCCTTCACAACAATGGCAAAAAATGATACCCCCTGTTGTGTTCAATAGACTGTAGCACTACCAAATACAGTCCATTCAAGTAAATCGGGCCACAGTACACCTGCCCTGCAACCAGTTGCGGCACTGTCCTTTGGGCTTTATAGGGTTAAAGTGGGAAGTGAGGAGACAACATATTACCTCCTAACTGCCTGTCAAGCACCTCTGAAAAGCAATCTACAGCCCGGGTTGTTTATTTTCTTTACATTTGACAGAATGTTTCTTCTTTTAATGGATTTTGCATGTTCTGCTGGAAATCCTTACTATTTGTCTATAGTCTGGCTATGTAGTAAACTGGCTGATCCAGGGGCGGACTGACCATTTGGAAACTCGGGACTGCCTGAGGGCCCGGGGTCAGTAGGGGGCCCCATGAGATGCCCCTGGTACCTTTTTCATAGGCTTTTTTGAGTTTGGACAAGAACACAGGGGCTCCATGATCCCCTATTACCCGGGGGCCCCATGAGTTGTCAGTTCACCCCTGGGCTGATCAATGACCCGTGTCTACCTTGCTTCTGTGATTCAAAGCCCTCCTGGTCCTCCTGAGAGCTGTGACTCCAGAAGTATTTATAACTAGGAAAATGTGGTATTTGCTCTCTTAGAAAATCTCATTTTTCCTTTTCCTCCATTTTTTTTCTTTTTTTTTTTTAAGTTTTTGTTGAAGTATTATAAATGTACAGACAGTAGTTTAAGAGAGTGCTAAAGAGCAGCTGCCACCAATTTAAAGATTTAGGATATAGTTACATAGTTAGTCTGGCTGAAAAAAGACAAAAGTCCATCCAGTTCAACCATAAAAAGAAAGAAAGTTGTAATCCTATACCCATATTTGATCCAGAGCGAGGTAAAAAAAAACAGCAAAGCATGATCCAATTTGCTCCTGCAGGGGAAAAAATTCCTTCCTGATTCCCCAAGAGGCAATCAGGTATTCCCTGGATCAACTTTACCTATAAATGTTAGTATCCTATTATATTCTGTGTATCCAAGAAAGAATCCAGGACTTTTTTAAAGCAATCCACTGAGCTGGCTAGAGCCAACTCTTGAGGGAGTTTATTCCACATTTTCACTACTCTCACTGTGATGAAAACTTTCCGTGTTTGGAGATTAAATTTATTTTCCTCCAGATGTAAAGAGCGCCCCCTTGTCCTCTGTGATGACCTCAGGGTGAATAACTCTACACCGAGTTCACTATATGAACCACTGATGTATTTATACATGGAGATCATATCCTCCCATTATACATGGAGATCATATCCCCCCTTATGTAATATACATGGAGATCATATCCTCCCTTATGTATTCTACATGGAGATCATATCCTCCCTTATGTATTCTACATGGAGATCATATCCCCCCCTTATGTATTCTACATGGAGATCATATCCCCCCCTTATGTATTCTACATGGAGATCATATCCCCCCCTTATGTATTCTA